>NW_021697799.1:963304-1231112 GCF_005190385.1 Monodon monoceros | reverse complement strand
GAAAGAAAGAAAGAAAGAAAGAAAGAAAGAAAGAAAGAAAGAAAGAAAGAAAGAAGATAAAGTAAAATAAAATAAAGTTATTAAAATAAAATTATTAATATAAAAGCTTATTATTAAGAAAAAAAATTTTTTTTTAATTGGCAGATAGAACCCTAGGACAAATGGTGGAAACGAAGCTATATAGACAAAGTCTCACACAGAAGCATACACGTACACACTCACAAAAAGAGGAAAAGTGGAAAAAATCATAAATCTTTCTCTCAAGGTCCACCTCCTCAGTTTGGGATGATTTGCTGTCTATTCTGTATTCCACAGATGCAGGGTTCATCAAGTTGACTGTGGAGCTTCAATCCACTGCCTCTGAGGCTGCTGGGAGAGATTTCCCCTTCTCTTCTTTGTTCTCACTGCTCCCAGGGCCTCAGCTTTGGATTTGACCCTGCCTCTGCATGTAGGTCACCGGAGGGCGTCTGTTTTTCCACTCAGACAGGACGGGGTTAAAGGATCAGCTGATTCGGGGGCTCTGGCTCACTCAGGCCGGGGGGGAGGGAGGGGCACGGAGTGTGGGTTCAGCCTGCAGCGACAGAGACCGGCATGACGCTGCATCAGCCTGAGGCTTGCCATGCGTTTTCCCGGGGAAGTTGTCCCTGGATCCCGGGAACCTGGCAGTGGCAGGCTGCACATGCTCCCCGGACGGGAGGTGTGGAAAGTGACCTGTGCTCGCACACAAGCTTCTTGGTGGCGGCAGCAGCAGCCTTAGCGTCTCATGCCGGTCTCTGTTTTCTGCGCTTTTAGCCGTGGCTCGCGCCCGTCTCTGGAGCTCCTTTAAGCAGTGCTCTTAATCCTCTCTCCTCTCGCACCAGGAAACAAATAGGAAAGAAAAAGTCTCTTCTCTCTTTGGCAGCTCCAGACCTTTTCCCGGACTCCCTCCCGGGTAGCTGTGGTGCACAAACCCCTTCAGGCTGTGTTCACGCCACCAACCCCAGTCCTCTCCCTGCGCTCTGACCAAAGCCTGAGCCTCAGCTTGCAGCCCTGTCTGCCCCGGCGTGTGAGCAGTCAAGCCTCTTGGGCTGGTGAGTGCTGGTCGGCACTGATCCTCTGTGAGGGAATCTCTCCGCTTTGCCCTCCGCACCCCTGTGGATGCACTCTCCTCCGCGGCTCCGAAGCTTCCCCTCTCCGCCACCCACAGTCTCCACTCGCAAAGGGGGTTCCTAGTGTGTGGAAACGTTTTCTCCTTCACAGCTCCCTCCCACTGGTGCAGGTCCCACCCCCATTCTTTTGTCTCTGTTTTTCCTTTTTTTTCTTTTGCCCTACCCACGTACGTGAGGTGTTTCTTGCTTTTTGGGAGGTCTGAGGTCTCCTACCAGCATTCAGTAGGTGTTCTGTAGGAGTTGTTCCACATGTAGATGTATTTCTGGTTTATCTGTGGGGAGGAAGGTGATCTCCACATCTTACTCTTCCACCATCTTCCCCTCGTCTCTCCACTCCAATTTTCATATCAGCACTATTTACAATAGCCAAGACATTGAAGCAACACAAGTGCCCATCCACAGATGACTGGATTAAAAAGTGGTATATGTATACAATGGAATATTAGTCAGCCATAAAAAAAGAATGAAATACTGCCATTTGCAGCAATGTAGATGGACTTAGAGAATATTATGTTTAGTGAAATAAGTCAGAGAAAGAAAAAACTATATGATATCACATATATGGGACCTAAAAATAGTACAAATATATGCATATACAAAACAAAAAGAAATTCACAGACATAGGGAACAAACCTGTGGTTACCAAAGGAGAGAAGCAGAGGAGAAGGAAGAAATTAGGGTTACAGTATCAACAGATACAAACTACTATATATAAAATAGATAAGCAACAAGGATTTTCTCTATAGCACAGGGAATTACACTTTACATCTTTTAATAACTGATAATAGAATATAGTCTGCAAAAATACTGAATCACTATGCTGTCCACCTGAAACTGGTACAATACTGTAAATCAACTCTACTTCAATTAAAATTTGTTTTATAGTCACACATTTACACATAGATTATATATATTAAAAAAATGTTTTACATTTAGAATGCAGCTTATTGCAAGCTAAATTACAAGCTTCTACCATAAGAGCTAATGCTTGAGGTTTATTAATAACAGCATTCTTACCTTTAGGGCATGCTACTGCTGAGGTTACAATCTCATTACATCAGATAAGTCAATTCTAAGGCAAGAGTTTACTAAGAAAGTGAGGGAGATTGAAGAATAATGTTGAAGATTTCCTAAGTTACCCTTGAATTTCTGAGGCAGTTTTTTTTTAATTCCAAGATGATAAATGATTGACTATACAAGAGCTAGTAAACTTTTATAACACACATCATTTAACACACCATTCAGTTCAGTCCAATTAGTTTATCAATATTTGTTTAATACCCATGCAAAATCTTGAATTACTGTTGGTATTTAGAACATGCAAATTATGCATATAAATTACAGTAAGAGTTAGGAACCCAGATTTGGAGGCAGTTTGTATTAAATTTTAGCTCTGTCATCATTAGCTGTGTGACCTTAGGTAACTGACTCTGTTTTCTTATCTTTAAAGTAGAGTTAATACTAATACTTACTTCATAGTGTTGCTATGAGCAGTAAATTTTTTAAATGCATATAAAACATTAAAAACACTTCTATCACATAGTAAGATTTTTAAAAGCATTAATTAACATTATAATTTATACATGATTCTTCTCTCTTGGACTTATTTGCCATCTATTGAGAAAGGATATATACATTTAATATTATAAAAGTGTTGTTAAATTAAATTTATGTACATTAGTAAGCTGGTCTACACCTAAACTATATTAAAAATTCAAGGATGCAGTTACTCAAACAGCTATCTTTAAATTATTTTATAATTTTATAAATCCTTTTTAAGCACTTATGAACTGTTCTTTATTACTTAGTATTCTTTCTTTCAAGAAGAGCTTATAGTTTAAAACTGTACTGTTAAGTACCTTATATCACAATTAAATAACCTTGTTTCTACTTTCTTCATGCTGATCTACATTGTTTTAAGGTCACATCTTATCACTGTAGCATGCCTCAGTAAAAGTGTTTGGTTCATAAGTCATTTTCCCAAGGAAGCAAAAGAGATCATTTATTTGTCTATGAATTATTGCTCTATATAGAACAGGAATCCAAGTAGTATACTCTATGCCCTTAAAATCAATTTGCAATAACTGAAAATGCTTTTAATTGAAATTTAAATTGCCTTTTATAAATTAAGTAAAATCAGCAAAATGATAGCATTCTAACCCATCTCTACATATTAATCTGAAATTACCATTGAAAACAATTAGCAATGTAATTTAATATGAGGATATTGAAAATATATTGAACATAGAATTATTGGATACCAATATACTCCTCCACTGGACACAGAAGTGCTAGAGTTTGCAGTAGTAAGATAACTAAGATATGCATAAAATTTACATACTACAGTTATATTCTTATTTGACCCTGAAAACAAAACTACAGATTAGAAATTAGTATTATAATTCCATTTTACATAACAAGTTCATGATCAAAATGATTTTGATTTGTCAGTGGCTGTAAGCCTGCCAATTGCAAAGACTTAACTCAATTTTTTGACACCATTTTGAATCTCTTCACTACATTAGTAGTTCTCCAACTTGGTGCCAATTATAATCATTTCATGAGAAAAAAAACCCTAAAGAACAAAAAACCTCTTGTCTGCCTCACTGCTAGATTAGTTGAAGTGCAATCTGAGAGTATTGGTAGTAAAAACAAACCATAATTAAACACTTTTTTAATTCTAATGTGTCAGTCAGTTTTGAAAAAACAATGTACTTACAGTTAGATTTTCCAATAAATGTTGCTGAATGAAAGTCATTGGGGGCTGGGATAGAGGAGGAGTATGCTAATATGTAGAACAAACCTCTTACCCACACTGACATATTTAAGCATAGAGCATAGCTAAGGACTCTGTCACAAGTGGGAAAGGAGAACAAAAGAAGTGTGTTTGCCCTGAGGGGAGCAAAAATATGTGTGTCTCTAAGAAAAAGATACCTTACTAAGGTGGTGTTTGTACTTGGCAAACAGTTGTTCTTTCAAATACTGATACATTGTCCTTGAATGATTAATTTTTGTCATCATTACTTGGGGGTTCTGACTTTTCCATCATCTGCTCTTTATATTCTACCTTGTATTTCCATTACTCTCTTCATTTTTCTTTTCAATTTTTCAAATGAATTCCCTGCTTTCAATTTTATAGCATCAGCTTGTCCATGTTTAAAATACTCTAAAGAGTCTTGAAATCTTAGGGGAAAACATGCAATAGCAGTCTAATCAATCAACCACAGAATGCAGAGCTGTAATTTGGCAGGTGTAGGTCAACAATATTTGATGTGGAAGCTTTTGAGTTTACTGAGGTGCTAAAATTGTAACAAACAAAGTTGTCTGGTTTAGGATGGTTAGTAAATAATATCACTAACAATACCGAAAACAACTGTATTTCTGTGGCATTGTTTAGAAATCATTGCTTATTGAGGAGAAAAAATATTTGTATCATAACTTTTTTTCATACAATCATCTCTTAAAAGAATAATATACTTAGTTAAATAAAGAATGATCAAGTTCCTCTGGATTTTCAATGGCAATTTTATTTCACTATGAAGTATCTTTAAAAATCTCTTTCTCCTATTATTGAATGTTTGAGGGATTTTGGTTGCTTGATATTTGTTTCCTTTTGTTTTGCTTTTTCATTGTTAGTGTTACCCTTTCTGTAATGTTCACTTGTCCTAAATTAATTTTTATATCCTGGGACATTATTTTGATTAATTTTCTAAATTTTACTTCAGACATCCCCTGTTGAAAGTTTCACATGTATAGACAATGGATATTGGATTCCTAGTAAAACCCTTGGCGAAGAAAGGTAGAGAAAGTCACTTAAAAATACAAGAATGGGGCTTCCCTGGTGGCACAGTTGTTGAGAGTCTGCTTACCGATGCAGGGGACGTGGGTTTGTGTCCCGGTCCAGGAAGATCCTACATGCTGCAGAGTAGCTGGGCCCGTGAGCCATGGCCGCTGAGCCTGTGCATCCAGAGCCTGTGCTCCGCAACGGGAGAGGCCACAGCAGTGAGAGGCCCGCATATCACAAAAAATAAAAATAAAAAAATAAAAAAAAGAATGGTACACTCTCTATGCTTAAATGAAAATTCAATCCTGGACCCTATGATATATTATATCAGAGAGCAAAAGGGCATTCTTACAAAATAAGCTATATCATCATTCACCTGCTAAATGCTACATTGGTTTTGAGGGATGTACATCTAGCCATCAGGCTAACTAATTTGGGAATTGTTTTCTGAAGTACTAATCTTTGTTGTTACAGATTATGATATGGCAACCAGAAAATGGTTGGGAAAGAACAGTATCTGACTTCTATTTCTGAAAATGTTTGTAATGTTTCCATATAAGTGTATTGAATTTAGATGCACATGCTTTTGATTATGATTAACAGTATAACTTTCAAAAGTAAATATAAGTAAATATATCTTACAGTACACTTCCAACATTAAATGTTAAAATTTAAGTCTATATTCCTGTTCACATTAATTGAAGACAGATAGCCAGAGCCCCCACTTTCTTTCTGGGAATTTTACCCCTAGTAATTCAATCTCATTTAGCACATAACTTACAGTAGCTCTCATATCTATCATTAAGTATCCAATTCTGATTTCAGTGGAATATCTGCCTAGAGAAGGAGTACAGAATAGACCCCACTACTAAAATATATTACTCAAGATAACTTTTCTGTAGTCTGAAGTTTAGAAAATAAAACTCAATTTTGTGACTTGTTTGCATCAGGTATTTTATTTTTAATAAAGTTTTCTCATTATGTAAATGTAAAAATATGTAATAACTGTCAGACAGAATATGATATTATGCATTCAAGATGATTGAGGAGAGTGCTCACCCCACAATGCCACTGGCCAACATTTTGGGGGATGGGAATTGTACCCAAAAAAGAAAATTTTCTATATTACACTGAGTTAGGAATATATAGCATATGGAGCTCTTCCTTGGATATGAGCCATTAGATTTTCAAACTGCCAATTTTCAACAAAGATGTATACTATTGATCATAACTTTTTAATATATGGATAATACCCCTGATTCATAGGAATATATGTACATATTAGAGTTTCCTTATGCTATCATTTATGAAGTTTACATATATTAAAATATAGATAAGCCAAATTACCTGAATCTGAATTTTAAAATATATACTTATATTTTAAAACAGGATTTCAGTCAAGTTCCTGCTTTATTGTGTGATACATATTTCAAAATCAGTGTATGTTAGTTCAGTGAATCCCATACTTTAACTTCCAACATTTCAAAGGTTATTTTGTTATAATAGCATATTTGGTGGCTAGAACTGAATTTTTTCAGGTTGATCTAATTACATGCAGAATTTCACAGTTCTACATGCCATATTTTTTTAAAGTCTTAAAAATTTAAGAAATGTTGTATAGGTGCTGCATTGCTATTTCCTATGTCTTCCATAACAAAGTACCCAAATCTGGATCAGATAAAACAACATAAATTTATTTTTTCACAGTTCTAGAGGCTAGAAATCTGAACCAAAGTATTGGCAGGGCCATGCTGTCACTATCAGCTCTAGGGGAAAATTATTCCTTACCTTTTACAGCTTCTAGTATTTGCTGGCAATCCTTGGAATTCCTTGACTTGTAGATGCATCACACCAGTCACTTGGCCATCTGCTCCCTGTGTATATCTACATAGTCTTCTTTTTGTGTACACCCATCTCTCAGTCCAAATTTCTTCTTTTAGTAGGAGTTTAGGTCATATTGGATTAGAACCCATCCTAATGACCTCATTTTAACTTGATAAATACCTCATTTTCAAATAAGATTACATTCTGAAGTACTGGGGTTAAGACTTCAACACATCATTTTGGAGGGACACAATTCATAGCAGCTGTCTAAGCTAATATGAATGCAGAAAATAGTATATTAATTCTCCTTGACAAGTTTTACAATACTTTGAGAATTTTAAAAAATCTAAACTTCTTTTATCTTTTATTTTTGGATAATTGTCACCCAAAATTATTTCTCAAAATTCAATGCTTTTATTGACTGAATCTTCATCAGTGATGTTTTTGGTGTTATTTATATTAAAGAGCTGGTTTTACCTAGCACTAGATTTTATTTTTAAAAATTATAACAGATTCATTTTACCCAGAGTTGACTAGGCCTATGGAGAAAAGCTTTGAAATTATCCTGGTCCTTAACAATGATGTAGGCACATGTTTCTATCTACTGGGGACTGTGCCACATGGCACGGAATTGGAGGAAACAAGGAGGTCATTTCAGAAAGAAGGAAGCTGTCTAAAGCATATTCATCCCTTTCACTTTATTGACATTTCAAATTCAGTCTTCTTTTTTTGAGTATTAACATGTATCACTAATACATTACTTAACATTTGTGTTTCTTTTGCTCCTTAAATATATTTATTAGTCTTTATTAACCCTGAAAAATAAAGCATTATACTGAATAAGATGTACCCAATATAGATAGCAGAAGAGGAAAAAGTGAAGATCCACAACATAATTAAATTGAGTAAAAAGTTTAAATTTGTGATTAAGTTGAATTATATTTTCAATATATGTATATATGTATATATATGTATATACTCATATTTTTGCTAAAAAAACCATAAACTCCTCAAAGAGGACATTTATTAGGACTCCATATTGTTCTAGAGGGTCTGAACCTCCAAAAATGTGTGATCTGTAGATGTTAGTTTCAACAATACAATTCCTTAAGGTTGATTGGTAGACTGATAGTTCATTTCAATTATATAAACCAAAAATGGCCTATGGAATACAAAAATGATTTTCCTGTGGTGACAATGATTTTGAAATGTATGCACTACACAGTCATAATTGTATAGTGTTTCCATTGATAATTAAATTCTTTAATGCTTTCTATCACAATTTTATGAATTTACACTTTAAAGATGCTATGACATCGATACTTAATTTCCTTTTAACATATTTACAGTATTGTTCTCTATCATGCCAGAAATCTAGAAATTGATATCTTCACAATAACTATAATGAAGCCCAAAGATTTATCTTCTGAAATATGACATTGTAAATTTTCTCTGATTCTTAGGGTGAGGGGGGAAACTACATAAGGTTGTTCAACATAATATAGTAATGTTCTAATATTATAGAGAAATCACATTGTGATGCAATCTGTCAGTCTTTTTTGGCTTCCACACTGCAGCAAGATTGATTTTTAGTGCTTTATATAGCCTCATCTTTCCTTCCTTATTGCCATATGTTTCTACCTCCTTACTTTTAATCAGTCTCACCACACTGTCTGAAAAATCAAAATTCAAATTGTTTCATAACTATTCAAGCATAGAACTTTTTATTTTCTTTAACTATGAAATTCTCTCTGATTCTTTCCAGTAAGGACAGGTGACTTTCTATTGAAAAAATAAGCTCCTGCCTATGTTTTTGATTTTTTTATATAAATTAAATTGATGTATTTTGTTAGTTGGCACATATTGATTTGCTATCAAATTATATATCCATGATGTGCAGCACTTCATTTAAACTCTCTCTTATAAACTAATATACAAGCATCACTCTACTTTGAAGTTTATTTTATGAGACTGCTAAATAAATCACTACAAAAAGAGAATATTTTTAAAGGAAAAAACTAGTTTAAAAAAACCCAGAGGGTCATATGGAAGAGATTAGGGAAATAAAAAGACAAAGTAATCCAAACTTATTCTTTTTATGTTATGAAGTAGGTATATGGAAACATTGCTAACACAATATAAGCAACAAAATAGCTTGGTCAAACAAAATTTTGGAATCATCTTTTTTTTTTTTTTTTTTTTTGTGGTACACGGACCTCTCACTGTTGTGGCCTCTTCTGTTGCAGGGCACAGGCTCCGGACGCGCAGGCTCAGCCGCCATGGCTCACGGGCCAGCCGCTCTGTGGCATGTGGAATCTTCCTGGACCGGGGCACGAACCTGTGTCCCCTGCATCGGCAGGCAGACTCTCAACCACTGCGCCACCAGGGAAGCTCTGGAATCATCATTTGACTGTATCTACAGTACTCTTTGGAACAGATGAAACAACTTAACATCACTTTGATTTGCATATGTGGGCATATTAGTGTGTGTGTGTGTGTGTGTGTGTGTATGTGTATGTGTGTACACCAGAAGAATACACTATGGAGCAAATGGACATAGTGTAGCCTATATTAATACCAGGGCCTGAAAGTTCCTAGAGCATTTACTGTGAATGTGTATTTTTTTTAAAAGAACATTATATATTGATTAAGAGGAAAAACTATTACCTAATATGAGGACATAATTAAATGTTGCAATTATATATCTGATGTAAGACTGATCAAAAAGTGAGCAGGATATTCATGACTGGTCTCTGTGACTGCTTTTCTCTTTTAGGAGTATGTCATCAGCACTTTTCCATAAAGGGAGAATTTAAGAATGTAATAAAGAGAAAAAAATACTGCTACGATAGGGAAAAGCCCCTTTCCTGTGTGTACCCTGCCACAACACCCAGGAAAAAAATGAGTGAATGCTTTATTTTCAAATAACATATTATAGAGTAAAAATTTATTTACAATGTGTAAATACTAAAACATTTAAAATTCTCCAAATAAATACTAAAGTTTTGTATACAAACCTTTAAGACGGCTAAGTATCAATATTTACCCAATTTTTCTACAATTCTCCTAAATGACATAAAATATCAGAAAATTTTAACGCAGTAGAAATAATAAATTCCTGCCATTAAAAGTCCATCAATTTTGAAAGAGTTCTGAAAGTAGTTAATTAAAGTAGTTGAATTGATAGAAAAAAGAAAGTAGAAAGAACCAGCATAGAAGATATTTTTACCATATGTAAAAGCCTATCTCCTTTATGACACGGTACATCCAGGCAAGGTCAATACATAAAGATAATGACATTTGATTCTGGGCTCAACATCAGAGTAGGTGACATACCTGTAGAACTGCTGGGTCAGTAGTCCATAGCTTTCCAAAATATATGAATGATCTTGCTGATACTCTTCCCTTTGTCTACAGGTATGACAAATGGTGTCTTAAGTAAGGTTGAAATATCAGATTAGTTGAATTTATAGTGTAGATATTTTAACTGGAAACAGGGTCAAAATCAATAATTGATATTAAGACTTTGTGTCTAAACACCCATGGTTGATATTTGTTTGCTTAAAGCTAATATGTAGTTATTATTACTATTTAAATTTAATAGTCCCCAAAGTTGTTCTTCTATGTATATCATGTTTTCAAATAGTACTCTGCCTATAAGAGGTGGCTGTATCAGAAATAACAAAGATTAAAATTTCAAATAATTTTCATTGTTTTAAAATTAGGGCTACATGTCAAAAACTGATTAGTAAGATAAACATTAAGTATCTTCATTGTATTTTAATGAGATAAAATAAGGTTGATTATAGAAATAAGTTCTGGTTGAAGGATAAATTTTATTTCATTGTTGACATCAATCATTGAATCAAACATTTTTCTTGGACTATTTAACTAGAGTTATGAAGAATATTCAAAATATTTATTTACATTATTCTTAGTTTGGAAGCATTTAATACAGTTTCACTATCGCCAAGTATGGATCCATTTCATGAATATATGTTCTTGACTAGAGATGAAAAAGGCAGTTAAACTGAAAGATTAATCCAAAAGTCTTTTTAAAGGAACTAATATCTAAGTCTTTTTTCCAGCTTTATTGAGGTATGATTGGCAAAAAGTGTATAAATTTAGGCTGTACGAAGTGATTTAAGGTGTACAATGTGCTGATTTAATATACATACATACTGTGAAATAACTACCAAGCTCAAGTTGATTATCTACCTTATAACTGAAAGTTTGTACCCTTTGACAAACTTCTCCCCAATTTCTCCACTTCTCAGACTTTCACAGCACCATTTTATTCTCTGGTTCTGTGCCAATTTTTGAATGAAGACAGTAAGAAAAATATAAAAAGAATACATGAGCATGAGTTTGCTTCCCGACTTTCCAACCTTTTTCAAAGTTCCACCACAAGAAGTACATATGGCTGACTCAGAGAACTGGTATGGTAAGAAAATAACACTTAATATTTTAAAATGTAGATTTGTGATTTTGCTCTGACATTCACTGCTGAATGGCCTTGTAAAATGCAATAGTTCAGTATGTGGAATATACTGGATGGAAGTGACAAGATATAAGCTATTTGGCCTCAATTCGTTATATGTAAAATGAAGTTTTATTCATGTTGTACTTTCAGTTCTTTAGTCTACCTTGGTGTTTATTGAGTAAAATTGTTAGAAACTACTTGGCTTTCTACTCATACATTTTGCTCAGTTATTGAATTGAATACATTTCATGGTAAGGGGGAGTAATTTTTGTTCTAAATTTTTAAAATTTGTCTTCTTTCTTAGCAGCATTATTAAGGAATTCATGGTATACAATAAGCTGCGCATACATAAAATGTATAGTTTTATACATTTGGATCAATGAAATTATCACTACAATCAAAATATATCTCTCCCATCCAACTTTCTCCATTCCCTCCACCAGGTAAACACTGTTGCTTAGATTAGTTTGCATTTTCTAGAATTTTATATAAATAGAATAATATAGTATGTGCTTTAAAAAAGTTGGGGGGCTTCTTTTATTCAGCATAATTATTTTGAGATTTCTACTTCTTGTTGGTTGTATCAATAGTTTTTTTTATTATTATTATTGTTGAGTTGCATTTTATGGTATGAATATTTATAATTATTTATCCATTCTTCAGTCGATGAATATTTATGTTGTTTTCCATTTGCAGCAATTAGCAAAATAAATAAATAAATAAAGTGTCATGTTCATTGGTGTACAAGTGTTTGTGTGGGTATATACTTTTATTTCTCTTGGGCAAATACATAGGATAGATCTAGGATGGACGATTCACATGTAAGTGCTTTTAATTTTTAAGAGAGAGTCAAACTGTTTTTCAAAGTGGTTGTACTGGTTCTATGCCCAACAATAGTTCAAGTTTCTGTTCTTCTAAATCCTCACCAAAATTTGGCATGATCGGGCTTTTAAATTTTAGCCATTCCAACATAAGAATAGTAGTATCTCATTGTGGCTTCAATTTGCATTTTCTTAGAAAATAATAATGTTGAACATTTTGTCATGTGTTTATTTGCTAGCCCTATATTTTCTTTGATAAACATGTTATCTGCTTAAATATATTGTATATCTTTTAAAACTCAGTTGTTTTCATGTTTTTGAATTTTGAGATTTTAAATATTCTACAAATAGATACCTTATTGAATATTTGTTTTGCAAATACTTTTTCCCATTCTATGGATTGTATTTTATTTCTATTATTTCCTTCCAAAGAGAATTCATTTTAATTTTGATGAAGTCTAACTTATCAGTTTGTCAATTTTTTGATGGACCCAGATTTTGGTGTCATATTTAAGAAATCTTTATATAGCTCAAAGTCATAAAGGTTTTCTGTGTTTTCTGATAGAGGTTTTATGGTTTCAGGTTTCACATTTTAGTCTATGATTCATTTTGAATTAATTTAGTTTAACTTCTGTGACATAGATTCAAGTTTATTTTTTGCATACTGATATGTTATGATCTCAGCATCATTTATTGAAAGGACTTTTCTTTTCCACTCAGTTATCTTACAGACTTTCTGAAAAAAGTCAGTTGTCCATTTACATGTGGACCTATTTCTGCACTGTTCCAACATTAGATATGTAAACATTTAGGACCACTGTCTTTTTGACAAATTGACTCTTTTATCTATAAAGTGAATTTCTTGATCCCTATTAATATTATCTGGCCTGAAATCTACTTTGACATTAATATAGTCTCTCTAGCTTTCTTTTGATTAAGGTTAGCTTGGTATTTTTCTATCCTTTGATCTATAATTGGTTTGTGTCTTTATATTTAAAATGAGTTTCTTGTAAGCAACAGAAAGAATCTAGCATTTTTATCTAATCTTGGGGTATTTGGATAATTTACAACTAATGTGATAATTATATGGTTAGTTTTACATCTATTAAAACAGTATTTGATTTCCCTTTTTCCCATCTATTCTCTATTTCCTTTTTCCTGCCTTTTTTTAGATTACATGATTATTTTTATCATTCAGTTCTAACACCTTTGTTGATTTAATTACACATAGCTCTGTTTTCTTATTTTAGTGGTTGCTCTAAAGTTCCCAACTTTACTTATTATATTCCATCTTTAAATAATGCCATACTTCACAATAGGAATCTTACAATAATATGTATCAAATTCTCTCCTCTCCACCTTTATGCTGTTATCATACATTTTATTTACATATGTTATAAACCCCACAACAGTGTTAGTTTTGTTTAAATGGTGTATTTTTCAAAGATTTTAAATAATAGGAAAAGTTTTAGATACTGACCCATGTAGTTACTATTACCTGTTTTATTATTCCTTTTCTTTAGGTCCATATTTCCATCTTATTCATTTTCTCTGTGCCTGAAAGTCTTATTTTAATGTTACTTGTTGAGCAGGTCTATTGGTGATGAATCTTTCAGGTCTTAAAAATCTTTATTTCCATTTTAATTTTGAAAGGTGTTTTCACAATTGTAGGCTGTTAGGGTTTCCTACTTCGATACTTGAAGACTTCCATTTATTTAGAAAGACCGATTGACTGGCATCCTTACTCTTGTTCATTTGTCATAGATGTTCTCTCCCCCTGTCTGTGTTGTTTGGAAGGTTTTCTCTTTATGATATTCTTTGGTATGTTTTTCTTCATATTTCTTGTACTTAGAGCTCATGGAGCTTGTTGGAATTGTGTGTTTATACATTTTTAAAGATTAGGGAAAAATTGGTCATGATTTTCTAAACTTTAACTGACCCCTCCTCCAGGTCTCCATTTACCTATATATTAACTGCTTGAAATTGTTCCATAGTTGATTGATGTGCTGTCCATTGAAATGTTTCCCTTTCCTTAATTTTTTATAGGTTCTATATGGCTTCAAAAACACTAATCTTTTCTTCTGCAATGTATTTTATGTTATTAATTTCCATTCAGTGTATTTTTCATATCATACTTTGTAATGTTCACCTCTAGAGGTACAATTTGGAGATTCCTTGCATTTTTCCATGTCTCCATGTGTTGATAGTGGTTGTTTTAAATTCCCTGCCTGCTAAGTTTAATATCTGTGTCAATTCTGGGTCAGTTTCAATTGATTGATTTTTTTCCCCCATTTATAATAGGTTGCACTTTCCTGCCTATTTTGCTATCTGGTAATATTTTATTTAATGTAAAACATTTTAAAATTTATTTTGGGGGAACTGGATATTTTGTATTGCTGTGTAATTTATTCAGCATTTTTCTGAGACAGAGTTAAGTTAATTATAGAAAGAATTACATTCCTTCTGGCCTTGCTTTCAATATTTATTAATTAAAACCAGAGCAGGTTTTAGCCTAGAGCTAATAGTGTTCTCTTCAATGCACTACAAATTACAAGGTTTTCCTAATTCTGTACCCTCTACAAGCATGCTGTTTCCTCTAGTCCTTTCAGGCCGTTCTGTTCCTGGATAGAGTGAGTTTCCTCACACACATGTGTTTATCAATCCTTGATTGAATACTTGAGGAGAAACCTCTGCAGGTCTCTGGGTTCTTTCTTTGTGTATCTCTTTCCTCTCCCATAGTCTGTCCTATGACTTTTGCTGCTTTGGTCCCCCCAGACTCTCAGTTCTGTCTTCTCAGTGCAGTCTGTTGGGTTTCATCTGGATTTCCCATATCACACTAAACACTTTTTCAAGGAAGAAAGCTTCGGCAATCATCTGGGTTACCTCATTTGTTTACTGTCTCAGGGATCACTGACTTCTATTGCTTGATTCCAGTACATTGAAAAATAATGTTTAAATTAGTTGTTCCTTTTCTTCTTCTTTCTTGATTATTTCAGTTGAGAATAAAATCTGATCATGTTTTTTTTTCATATTGGTTGGATGTAGGAATTCTTTGTTCTATTTATTAATCACATTTAAAAAAACAACAACATAGTCCAACATGAGCTCAAAATTATAACCTCACCTACTCTATTGACAGAATGAATTAGAATAAAGTAATACCATTTAGTTTTCAGACCACCTTGAAATTCTTAATAAATTGAAGTATAATTACATATCTGCTTATTAGTATATTTTTCTTCAGCATTGAAATTTTTCATTTTAATTCTTAGTACTTTACATATATTTTTTTTTTTCACTGCAAGTGTTCAACTACTTCTGAAGTTTCAGTTTCTCTCCAGTTACTCTGATGATTTGCTATGCCATTTTATCAGCTTTCTTAAAGTTCAAGATAAATTGGGACATAAATATCACTTATCTAAATGTCAAAATTAAGGCAATTAATGGAAAAATAATTTGATGCTAAAAAAGGACAAAGACATTATTCTGAAAGTTTTTTTCAACTTCTTTTTGATTTGTCATGTTAAGTTATACAGGAATATCTAGGTGGCTTGAAAAATTTTTAGAACAGTTTTACCTTATCTCAAATAATGTTATTATACAGCCTGTGTATCTCTCTAAAAGTAAAAGACATTTTAAGGATGAGGCAATATCAGAAATGACAAAATAAGGTTGCTTTATATACTGTTTAAAATTCTACATAATAAATATACTCATTTATATTCTTTAACAATTTCAAAATAATATTCAAAAATCAACACTCAAAATAAATTCATTTATTTATTTGGTATATTGTATACTTAGCCACGAAATCATGGCATTTAAGAGCTGTTAGAAATTAGTTAGATATCACAAAGATGACCTAGCTCAATCATTTTTAACTGTAGATGAGGAATCGATGGCCCAAAGATTGTCTCACTCAAGGCCACAGAGGTAGTTAGGGACAGATTTATTCATTCAACCAATCATTCACCGAGAAAACAACATGATCAACACTGATTAAAAACAATAGTCTCTGCCACTATGAAGGCCCTTAAGCCAGAATTGCAGTAAATATGACAAAATGTATATATGGACAAATTTCAGGGTGATATGGGAGTTTATAGAGTTGGTGAGGAAATTCAGTGTTCAGGCTTTCCCAGAAGGAAGATATAGAAGCCAAATGCTGAATGATGACCAAGTTTAACAAGGACAGACAAGGAAAAAAGAGTGATTCAGGAAAGAGAATTATGTAGATAAAAGCCAAAAGTTTAGAAAGAGAATATGCAATTGAGAAATTGCATGTGATTTAATAATATTGATGCCAAGAACTGAATCAGGTAAGAGTTGGTATGAGATAAGGCTGGATAGGTAACTAGGACATGAAGGGATTTCAGATTTCTTTTTCTCCTAGAATAATACAGAGCATCATTGAAGCAATTTATCCAAAGGAGTAATACTAGAATGGAATATAATATTTCAAAGTCAATTCTGAATTCAGACCACAAGGAATATATTTTACACAGGTTTACATACATTAAATATATTTTCTTGGTGCAAAGTCTTCAAAATGACCATCTAACAGAGTTTTCTTCTATTATGTAAATACTTGCCACTCTTACTAATCAGGGGAAGTATTAAGATAGGAGACAGGGGACATGGATAGCAGGCACCAATAGCTGTCCACATATTCCAAGATATGGAACAGGGGAGTATACATACATATACAATATTTTTCAAGTCATTGCCCCAACTAAAATAATCCATAAATCACTTTAATGAAATGTACCTGTTTATCCACTTCAAAAGTACAACTTATTATGGTCATGTTTTTCGGAACACATTTGATCATATTCTGAGGTAGGAAAAATGAGTAGTATTCTAGTTTTTCATACATAGAAATGGAGAGCGAATGATTTTCTTTTTTCAGTAACTGCTACTTAGTAGAAATACAACATTTGGTGTGGAATATTGAACAAATGAATACAGAAATATATGTATTAATTAACCATAAATGAACATTTTTTAGCACTTCTATGATAGATATTTACTTATCTACTGAGAGGCCTTGTTTGGAATTTTAATCTAAGAAGAGTTTTTTTAATGCCCCATCTTTTAACATTAAACTATTCTTCATATGAAACTATACTTTTGTTTTGGTTTCTTTAGAAGGAATTGTTTCTTTAGAAGGGTGGAGGAACTAGAGAGAGAAAGGAAGTGAGTTAGAAAAGATAAAAGTTGGCAACTCTCCTTAGAATGAAATGTAATCATTTCCCTGCCTTGACCCTCAATAATGCAATGAAAGAGTCATCAGTTATTCTGTTAATAATATTACCTTAAATATAGTAACCAGTTATTGTTATTGATTGAATAAGATTATGAGGGGGAAAAGGAGATCAGTATCTTTTTTAGTAGAAATATTAAAAGTAAAAAGCCTGAGGAAATAATGGGAGAAGAAAAGGCAGGTGTGTGCGGGTGTATTGAGAGAGGCAAGGCTGGATTATTTTGACTAGCAAGCCTGTGAATCTTGACCCACGTAAGATATTTCAGAAGCCCAAGAAAGAAGTTGTGCTGAAAATAAGGAGAGACTAGCTGAGTGGGACTGTGGAAGGTCTACTACAGGTTGTAGTGCCAGAGAATAGTGAGCTCTCGCATAATCAGTTTCATGGGTGACAACTTTCTGATATATGTGTTAGTGTCTTTGCAGCTCACTGAGGTTATTGCACAAGTACTTCCTCTAATACCACCTAGAAAGAACTTGTACTATAAATAGGACTATTATATAAAATACAGGATGTTCAGTTAAATCTACATTTTAAATAAACTGCAAACAATTTAATACAGACACATCCCAAATATTGTATGAGTCATAGTTACAGTTCAGAAAATACACTGTTATTTGAGACTGAAATTTAAATGAACACACTTTTACATGCAGCTGTCCAGTTTTCACTACATCACTTATTGAAGAGACTGTCTTTAATCCATTGTATATTCTTGCCTTCTTTATTGTAGATTAATTGACCATAAGTGCATGAGTTTATTTCTGGGCTTTTTATCCTCTTCCATTGATATATATGTCTGTTTTTGTGCCAGTACCATACTCTT
The DNA here is from genome assembly GCF_005190385.1 of Monodon monoceros. NCBI lineage: Eukaryota > Metazoa > Chordata > Mammalia > Artiodactyla > Monodontidae > Monodon > Monodon monoceros. Next base: position 1,212,965 of record NW_021697799.1, on the reverse strand, counting down.
TTGATGACTGTAACCTTGTAGTAGAGTCTGAAGTTAGGAAACATGATTCTTCCAGCTCTGTTCTTATTTCTCAAGATGGTTTTGGCTACTCAGGGTCTTTTGTATTTTCACACAAATTTATTTTATTTTTTTTGTTCTACATCTGTGAAAAATGCCATTGGTAATTTGATAGGGATTGCATTGAATCTGTAGATTGCCTTGTGTACTATGGTCATTTTAACAATATTCATTCTACCAAGCCAAGAATATGTTATATCTTTTCATTTGTTTGTGTGGTCTTCAATTTTCTTCATCAGTATCATATAGTTTTAGGAGTATGGGTCTTTAGCCTTCTTAGGTAGGTTTATTCCTAGGTATTTTATTCTATTTGATGTGATGGCAAATGAGACTGTTTCTTTAATTCCTCTTTCTGGTACTTTGTTGTTAGTGTATAAAAATGCAAGAGATTTCTGTGTATGAATTTTGTATCCTGCAACCTTATCAAATAAATTGATGAGCTCTAGTAGTTTTCTGGTAATGTCTTTAGGATTTTCTATGTATAGAATCATGTCATCTGAAAAGAGTGACTGCTTTACTACTTCCTTTCCAAACTGGATTCCTTTTATTTCTTTTTCTTTCTTATTGCTGTGGCTAGGACTTCCAAAACTATGCCGAATAAAAGTGGCAAGAGTGGGCATCCTTGTCACGTTCCTCTATACCATATACAAAAATAAATTCAAAGTGGATTAAAGACCTAAATGCAAGACTGGATACTATAAAACTCCTAGAAGAAAACATAGACAGAATAGTCTTTGACATAAATCACAGCAATACGTTTTTGGATCCATCTCCTAGAGTAATGGAAACAAAAGCAAAAGTAAACAAATGAGACCTAATTAAACTTAAAACCTTTGCATAGCAAAGGAAACCATAAACAAAACAAAAAGACAACCTACAGACTGGGAGAATATCTGCAAGTCATGCAAAATACACAAACATCTTATACAGTTGAATATCAAAAAAAACAAACAACAAAAAAACCCCCAAACAACCCAATCCAAAAAACGGGCACTAGACCTAAATAGACTTTTCTCCAAAGGAGACATATAGATGGCAACAAGCATATGAAAAGATGTTCAAAATTGCTGATTATTAGAGAAATGCAAATCAAAGCTACAACGAAGTACCACCTCACACCAATCAGAATGGCCATCATCAAAAAGTCTACAAACAATAAATGTTAGAGAGGGTGAAGAAAAGGGACCCTGTACACTGTTGGTGGGTGTGTAAACTGGTACAACCACTATAGAGAACAGTATGGAGTTTCCTTTAAAAAACTAAAAATAGAGTTACCATATATAACAGCAATCTCACTCCTGGGCATATAACTGGAAAAGATGAAAAAGATACATGTTCCCAGTTGTGCATAGTGGCACTATTTACAATAGCCAAGACATGGAAGCAACCTAAGTGTCCATCAACAGATGAATGGATAAAGAAGATATGGTATATATACACAATGAAATATTATTCAGCCATAAAAAAGGAATGAAATAATGCCATTTGCAGCAACATGGATGGACTTAGAGATTATTATATTAAGTGAAATAAGTCAGACAGAGAAAGACAAATATCACATCATATCACTTATATGTGGAATCTAAAAAATGATACAAACGAACTTATTTGCAAAACAGAAATAGATTTACAGACATAGAAAACAAACTTATGGTTACCAAAGGAGATGTGGGAGGGATACATTAGGAATTTGAGATTAACAGATATACAGTACTATATATAAAATATATAAACAAAAAGGACCTACTGTGTAGCACAGGTAACTATATTCAGTATCTTCTAATAACATATGATGGAAAAGAATCTGAAAAAGAGTATATTTATATATACAATATATATATGTATTTATAATATATAACTGAATCACTTTGCTGTACACCTGAAATGTAAATCAACTATACTTCCATAAAAAAAGTTTAAGAATAATAACAAATAAATAAATGAACATACTATGTTTTTATTTGTAAAATCAGGCAATCTTAACTTGAAAAAAAAGTGTTCCCATAGGACAAGGCATAATGAAAATAAATTATTTTGTGGGGTAGAGACAAAGAATAGTCTATTCATCTGTTCTTGGGGTTGATCTGATCATTTAGCACATCTTGAACTGTGACAAGGAGAGGATGTTGAACACCCCTGATATAATTATAAAGTTTTCTCTAAAAAATAAATACACAGAAAAGGAAGAAAAAAAGTTATGATACCATTGTTCCCCCCAATTCCAGCTAATACTATCTCAAATTGGGATAAAAAACTTCACCTGACTCTCTGAAGGAGGAGCAAACAGTTCTTTAATTTTGTATTCTTTTTAAACTCAAGTCAGTTTTCCATACTCAGGACTTTGCTTCAGTTGCTTTATTTTTATTCCCTCTCATCTTTCCTCTAGAAGCAAAATAAAATGGCCCTTTTCAGATATTTGTCTATATGGAATCTTGAGAGTTAAAATGCCCTACTCTTATTGAGAAATTCCTTATGTTATAAATGGCAGAATATTTCAAGAAACAGGCCTAACCATAATATTAAAATGTTTAAGACATTAAAGTTGTTTTAGTATATAGAGTTTCTAGTATAGCAGTTAAGCCTACACTTGGTCTTAGTGCCTTTGGCCAGTAGATTCAACTTTTTCTTTTAAATGTATGATTACTCCAACTCTACCAACTCATAAGTACTAAATATTATCCTACTTAACTGTTACTAAATACTGTTTCATAATAAGCTCTTATCAAAAGAGTCAAATTAATAAATTTAAGGTGAATATTTGGAATAGTTACCGTTATTTAAAGCTAGCAACCATGTATATTTGTATATATCTGTGGGGATTTCTTTAGTCCCAGATTTTTAACTTTTTATGACATATAAATAAATAAATAAATAAAGTCAAAGTGTTAAAAATAGGTTGGCATGCACATTAAGTGACTGCCAAACCCCTTGTGTTTCCAGAGACAATACATAATTATTACATACCAAGTAGATTAAAGCAAATTCAATGTTGAAAAAATAAAGAGATTATCTACGGAAAAAATCTAGTTATTCACCACTGACATAGATCTCTTCCACTAATGACTATTTTGGTTATGAAGATTAATAACATGCTTTATCTTAGAAAAATTTAATGGGGATTGCTGTGTGTTTATAACCATCATAGAGATCCTGGAATCATACGAATTAGAGATGGAAAAGGACTGTTTGGTCATCTCCTCCATCTTTCTAAGAGGCTTATATCCTTGAGTAAATTCTCTATTGCTTTGTCTAATATATTTTTATATAATTCAAATAGAATACTTGAAAGACTTTACCATGGTCTAAAAGAATTTGCTGTTGGGAATTATGATAATAAGCATACTTTTATTCTGTTAAATTTCCTACTAGTTTAATCCATGCATCATGGGAACAGCCTTGAGCAATTCTACACACACTCACAGCCCCTTTTGGTATGCCACCATTCAAAAATTCATAAATCTTGATCACTCCAAATTTAACACATTTAATCATGTGTATCAAAATGATTTGTATATCTTTTAGCAATTCTAATTCTGCCAATCCTTCTAGCATCTTTGAAATTAATGAGAAAACTAACAGATGAGGATGAGTGCTTAGTGAAACACAGAATTAATGATCTTCATTACAAGAGCTCTTTTGAACATTTGAAGATTTTTAACCAAGCTAATTCTAGTGATTATTTGCTAAGATATGATATATGATATATATATATATATATATTATACCAAGAACATCCTCAGAAACATCTCTATGTTCATTAATGCATTTTTTACTTCTTTAGCTTCCCAGGATTTATGCTATTTATTTGTTAACTTCTAACCCTCTACCAAAAGTGTTGTTTGTTCAAAATAATCCCTCTGCCCAATAAAAATATTTTCTGTCTATAAAGAGTCCATTTAGTGGCTGCCTTGTAGATTGTAACCAATATGTTCAGAACAAAGTGGCATTGAGTGGCAATGCCTATCTTCTAAGAAACATTTGAATATGGTCATTACAACTTTAATTCTCCTAGCCACAGCAATCAGAGAAGAAAAAATAAATAAAGTAAATCCAAATTGGAAAATAAGAAGTAAAACTTACTGTATGCAGATGACATGTTACTACATGTTACTATACATAGAAAATCCTAAAGAGTCTACCAGGAAACTAAACTATTAGAGCTCATCAGTGAATTCAGTAAAGTTGCAGGATACCAAATAAATACACAGAAATCTGTTGCATTTCTATACACTAAAAAATGAAAGATCAGAAAGAGAAATTAAAGAAACAATTCGATTTACCACAGCATCAAAAAGAATAAAATATCTAGGAATAAACCTTCCTAAGGAGTCAAAAGACCTGTACTCTGAAAACTAAAATATGCTAATAAAAGAAATTGAAGATGACACAAACAGATGGAGAGATATACTATGTTCTTGGATTGGAAGAATCAATATTGTACGAATGACCATATTCTCCAAGACAATCTACAGATTCAGTGCAGTTCCTATCAAATTACCAATGACATTTTAACAGAAATAAAACAAAAGAAATCTTCCAAATTGTATGGAGACATAAAAGATCCTGAATAGCCAAAGTAATCTTGAGAAAAACAAACAGAGCTGTAGAAATCAGGTTTCCTGACTAGAGACTATACTACAAGGCTACAGTCATCAGTACAGTTTTGTACCGACATAAAAACAGAAATATAGATTAATGGAACAGGATAAAAAGCCCAGAAATTAGCCCACGTACTGATGGTCAATTAATTTACGACAAAGCAGTCAAGACTATACAATGGAGAAAAGACAGTCTCTTCAATAAATGGTTCTGGGAAAACTGGACAGCTACAGGTTAAAAAAAAAATGAAATTAGAACATTCTCTAACACCATACACAGCAATAAACTGAAAATGGATTCAAGACCTAAATGTAAGATCAGATATTATGAAACCCTTAGAGGAAAATATAGGCAGAACACTCTTTGACATAAATCACAGCAATATCTTTTTTGATCCATCTCCTAGAGTAATTGAATTAAAAACAAAATTAAACAAATGAGATCTAATTAAACCCAAAAGCTTTTGCACAGCAAAGCAACCATAAACAAAATGAAAATACAACCCACAGAATGGGAGAAAATATTTGCAAATGGTGTGACCAACAAGACATTAATCTCCAAAATTTACAAATAGCTCATTATCAAAAATAAACACACAAACAAACAAACAATCCAGTCAAAAAATGGGCACAAGACCTAAATAGACGTTTCTCCAAAAAAGACATACAGATGACCAAGAGGCACATGAAAAGATGTTCAACATCTCTAATTATTAGAGAAATGAAAATCAAAATTACAATGAGATATCACCTCACAGCAGTCAGAATGGCCATCACCAGAACAATCTACAAACAATAAATCCTGGAGACAGTGTGGAGAAAAGGGAACCCTCCTACACTTTTGGTAGGAATGTAAATTGTTATAGCCACTATGAAGAACAGTATGCACGTTCCTTAAACAACTAAAAATAGAATTACAATATGACCCAGAAATCCCACTTCTGAACATAATTTGAACCATAATTTGAGAAGATAAGACATCCACCTCATTGTTCACTGCAGCACTGTTTACAATAGCCAAGACATGGAAACAACCTAAATGTCTATCAACAGAGGAAAGAATAAAGAAGATGTGGTACATATACACAATGAAATATTACCCAGCCATTAAAAATAATGAAATAATGCCATTTGTAGCAACATAGATGGACCTAGAGATTATCATACTAATTGAAATAAGTCAAACAGCAAAAGACAAATATCATATATCATTTATACGAGGAATCTAAAAATAATGATACATACTAACCTATTTACAAAACAGAAAAAGACTCACAGACTTAGAGAATGAACTTATGATTACCAAGGGGGAAGGATGAGGGGAAGGGATAGATTGGGAGTTTGGGATTGACATGTAGAAACAGCTATATTTAAAATAGATAAACAACAAGGACCTACTGTATAGCACAGGGAACTCTACTCAATATTCTGTAATAACCTAAATGAGAAAATAATTTGAAAAAGAAGAGATATATGTATATGTATAACTGAATCACTCTGCTGTACACCTGAAAGTAACACAACATTGTTAATCAACTGTACTCCAATAAAAAATAAAAATTAAAAAAGTAAACAACAAAAAGGAATAATGCAAGAAGTTTAGGTAGAATAGAGAATTGGCAGGGTGTGGGGACAGATTTAAAGGGGAATATCACTAGAATGAAAGCTCCTTGAGGGTAGAGATTTTATTCACTGACATATCCCAAGTTCCTAAATCCATACATACAATTTCAATAGACAAAGAATTTTTCCCTCCAATAACTCAAACCAGAATTTGTAGCACAGCTGAAGACAATACCACTTATTGCTTAATATTTAATCATTGGTTGGGGAAATTGTCTTGAGCCAACATAGTTATTCTCTCTATTCTTACTCAAATACTAGTGTTTCAATATGAATCCAGAATTTTTTTGTGGGTGGAAAGGGAGTGACTATGAGAATCCAGTTGTAGCGCAAGGGGAAGAATGGTCTATTAATAGTTAATATGTGGTATATAATCTTAGTAACATTATAAAGAAGAGTTAGAATAAAATAAAGAAATCAACGACGGATATTCTTGAGAAATGATTTGGTATTAAGAGGAAATGTAAAGTGTAAACACTGGAAAGTATTTGATTAAGCTTATCCAGTGGAAAAGTAGATCTTAATGAAATCATCAACTCATTTACAACATGGCTCAGCTTTCTATCTTGACAAAAAGGAGCTTATGAGACAGAGTGTTTTCATTATTAGCTTAAGGAGGGGGGCTGTCTAGGCCTGAAGGTGTGTACTCAAAATAAGTTACAGCTATGCTCTCTGAAAGTAATAACTTTAAAAAGATGGCTGGTGACTGTAAAACATGCAAAAATAAAAGTGAAATTTCTATGAAATTTCATATTTTCTTTAAAGAAGTTAAATTCAAATCAATCTCATATGATCTGCTATATTTGAAAAATTAACTATAAAATACCACGTGGATTTTCACTCATTTTATTTACAAAAGGACATGTTCAAAGGAAGAAGGACATTCAAAATAAGTAAACGTCCATTTTTAGTAGTCACAAAGTTTTACAGCTATTGCAAAAATCAAAAGACTTGAAATGGAAAGCTGTTTTATGTTCAAAGTATAATTATATTTGATCAATTAGGATTTACAGAGATGGAAATCAATTTCTTTTATTCCTGCCACTAAGAAAAATGTGTATGAATTTTTATAATAGAATCTGTCAGTTGTCCTAAGTGTTGACCATCTAACTTAGATTGCTGAGAGCAAAATTGGGAAATTTTCCCGTCAAAGCGTCTATTGTGATAGGGTTGGATTGGAAGACTATGCTAATGTCATGGGCAATGCTTAAAAAAAGCTGTAGGTATAATCCTTTCTGGCTTTATTGAAGGAACTACAAAGCGACATATTGTCTTAACACACAGGAAGATTTATTACGGTAGAAATCTCTCTTGTTTTGTATTTGATTAACTTAGTCTGTGGAGGGAACCTGGTAGCAAGGAAATCTCTCACTCTGACACAAAACGCTGAACAATGAACCATACTTCAAGCTACTAAAAGAGAGGCAGAGACATTCTAATAAATTAACCAGTAAGGAGAAAATATGGCTATCAGATCATATCTTTAGAGCAAGAACTTGTGCCTACATCTTTATCACAATTCAAAAACTTTTGGGTTGCCCAATTTTGCTAGGAACATTAAGTGGGAAAACAGGATAAATTGTGGAATATAGGATATTGGTATTAATATAATAACCTGATTTCAAATTTCTACAAACTTAGTTATGGGAAGTTGACCATAACTTAATCTGTATATATTGTGCCATTATTGAATTACTTGCAACATCAGCAACAAAGCAAAACTGGTTATATATCAAATAATATAAAAATTTGATCAATAAAGAAAAAACTTCAGGACACTATCCAGATTCCTCTAGGGCTCATAAAGAAAATTAATGAGTTTTACACAATTCACAAAGATTTAAGAGACTTTGTTCATTGCATAGTAGAATATATGATATGTCCTGCATTGTTATCCTTTCTCAAGATTGTTTTGGCTATTCAGGCTTTTAGTGTCTCCACAAAAATTACAGAATTTTTGTTCTAGTTATGTGAAAACTGCCATTGATGTTTTGATAGGGATTGCATTGAATCTGTAGATTGCCTTGGGTAGGATGTTCATTTTGACAATATTGATATTTCCAATTCATGAGAACAGGATCTTTCCATTTGTCTGTGGCATTTTATTAAGTTGAAGTATGCTTCATCTATACCCATTTTGTGAAATTTTTTAAACATAAACGGGTGTTGAATTTTGTCAAAAGCTTTTTCTGCATCTATTGGGATGATCATATAATTTTTATTCTTCAATTTGTTAATGTGGTTTATCACACTGATTGATTTTTGGATATTGACCCATCCCTGGGATAAATCCCACTTTATCATGGTATATGATTCTTTTAATGTATTATTGAATTTAGTTCCCTACTATTTTGTTGAGAATTTTTGCATCTATGTTCATCAGGGATATTGACCTGTAATTTTCTTGTTTTGTAGTGTTTTTGTCTGGGTTTGATGTGAGGTTGATTCTGGCCTGCTAGAATGAGTTTGAAAGCATTCTTTCCTCCGCAATTTTTGGAATACTCTGAGAAGGATGGCAGTAATTCTTCCTTAATATTTGGTAGAATTCACCTGTGAAGCTTTTGGTCCTGAACTTTTGTTTGTTGGGAGTTTTATATGACTGATTCCATTTCATTACTGGTAACTGGTCTGTATATTTTGTATTTATTTCTGATTCAGTTGGGAGAGTGTACATTTCTAAGAATTTATTTCTTCTAGCTTGTCTATTTTATTGGCATATCATTGATCATAGTGACCTCATGATTTTTTGTATTTCTGTGATATCAGTTGTAATTTCTTTTTCATTTTTGATTTTATTTATTTGAGTCCTCTCTCTCTCTCTTTTTTTTTTCTTTTCTTAATGAGTCTGGCCAAAGGTTTATCAATTTTTTTATCTTTTCAAAAAACCAGTTCTTAGTTTTATTGATATTTTCTATTGTTTTTAAAGTATCTATTTCATTTATTTCTGCTCTGATATTTATTATTTCTTCTCTTCTACTAACTTTGTATTTCATTTGTTCTTTTTTTTCTACTTCCTCTAGGTATATGGTTAGGTTGTTCATTTGAAATGTTCCTTATTTCCTGAGTTAGACTTGTATTGCTGTAAAGTTCCCTCTTAGGACTGCTTTTACTGCACAGATTTTGGATCTTTGCATTTACATTTTCATTTGTCTCCAGATGTTTTCTTGATTTCTTCTTAGATTTCTGCAGCCATGCAGTGGTTGTTTACCGCATATTGTTTAGCCTCCACGTCTTTATGGCTTTTTCAGTTTTATTTCTTATAGTTGATTTCTAGTCCAATAGCATTGTGTTTGGAAAAGATGCTTGATATAATTTCAATTTTCTTAAATTTATTGAGACTTGTTTTGTGGACTAGTCTGTGATTTATCCTGAGAATGTTCCATACACTCTTGAAAAGCATGTGTATTATGCTGCTGTTGGATGACATGGTATATATATCTATTAAATCTATCTGTTCTAAAGTGAAGTTTAAGGCCTTGTTTCCTTATTGATTTTCTGTCTGGATGATCTGTGAATTGATGCATGTGGGTTGGTAAAGTCCCATACTATTATGTGTTACTGTCAATTTCCCCCTTTATGTTTGTTAATATTGTTTAGCTACCTTTAAGACTTTAAAATTTAGCCTACTTTTAAGAGGGGAAACAGACAAGGAAACACCACACCATAAGGAACAACAACACAGCCATTTACCAGTTAATCATCACATGGGATTTGCATGATGTAAGGAAACAAGGCAGAGGATGGTCAGACCAGTTCAGCTGGAACAATCTCTCAGGTTCGGTGTTCCTTTACATATCTACTTACTTGGTGCTTTCACATGTGAGCATGTTACAGTCTACTTTTATAACCCCCTCAGGGGTATGTTATTAGCTACCATTCTTTAACTCGGCTGCATTCAATCAATATAAACTATCTCAGGTCTCAGCACTGGTGTTTGGTTTGGTAAATATGCTACTCTTAACAATTAGAACATTAATGGTTCAAGGCGGATTTGCCTTAGGGTCAAATTCTTAGACTGCCCTGAGGTTGGAGGAAAGGACATCTATTTGTCTTTCTTTTCCATTTATATTGTACTTAAAATAAAATACCTAAGTTAAAAAAAATTATACTAAATGTAACTCAAAAAATTCCTATATATTTTCTTAAAATGGTTTTACTTTGTTTTGAAAATCAATGGCTCTACTCTAAACACTTATGATTCAAACATTTGTTTTTGGATAATAAATCGTATTGTTGCATAATTCAGACATTATTTTTGTCTATAAAGTAGTGATAAAATAATATTTTATTTTAAAATTGATAAAAGTATTTAGGACAGAATTGTGGTTTTAGTCTGAAAAAAAATGTTTTCTGTCAACTTTCTTTGGTAAGCTATATGTAATATATTTAAGAGGCTAAAGTTACCCAGAAGTGCATATTCTGTAATCTTTTTAATGTATAATGACTTTATAAAGTTACCCATTGGAATTGTTAGAAAATTCTTATTTTAAGTATACTTTTTAAAACTATTTACTTTGTAAGTTTCTGCAGGAAATTCATATATTTGTATGCCAAATTCCTAGCTATAAAATGCTATAAAACACTTTTAGTAATAGGAAGCCTATTATTCACTGAGAGCTTTTTTTTTATTGTGCATATCCAAATTCTCACAGAACTGGGATTCTTCCCTCTGTTTTAGCCCCTGTTCTCTAGGCTTGTTGATTTGTTCAGCTGGTACCATCAACTTATCCAGGTGAATGCCCTTATATCCCTGCTGCTCTTTCTCTATGCCTATCTCTTTTTTCTAAATATATGCCATTTTATACCCATCTAGTGCTACCATATAATAAGTGGTGTAGGAAGGAGGGGAAAGTAGGTATGGGAAAGGAAAGCAAGAAACTGGAGAAGACAGAGATGAAGAAATCTTCAAAGTGTGTTCATGTATTAAAATAAAATTTATTTGCATAGGGAAATATATCCAGAAGAGATTCAGCAAAATTTGCCACTTTTTGGTTATGATAGGTCATTGTTATTTTTATACTTATATATTATTCTCTTTCAAATATTATCTTTGAAAATATTTTGTATAAGTAATATTTTGTATTTTTTTAAAAAGAAATTCACTTTTAGTGTAGAACTGTGTTTAACATTTATATTAGTTTATTTAATGACAATTTTACTGTACTAAAATTTCAAATCTGAGCATTTAGATAGTGGAATCTCCTTTATCTGATTCTCTTGCTAATGCATTTTTTTCATTAACATTTTTTTTTCCCTTCATGACTTAACCACCACAAGGTTGAACTTAAGGGGAAAGTTATGAGACAGCAGACTGATGACCATATGAAGTGGAAGGAGAGGAATTGAAATTAATTTATTCTAGCATAAGCTGAAGTTTGATGAGTTTCATACAAAGATATGAACATGGTCTTCAGCCCCAACTGTACTTTTTCTATTCTTATCCACCACACTCTTGAAAACACATATTCAAACACACACCTTCCATTTGACCAAGAACTTACATAGTTCATTAAATAAGTAGATATGTATAACAAGAAGTAAAGCTAACAAGGACAGACCATTAAATGGAAAGGCTGGAAAGCATAACCATATGTGTATTGACTAAATTGCAGTGAAAATGTGCTTTATCTATCTATATTAATTCTGAAACTGTTATGCAAGCATTTTAATTGGTACAGTTCTTCATAATAAATTATTCTTACAATATCTCATCAGGAAACATTCTGTTTCAATCAGGTAAGGAAAGTTAGATTAAGCATTCCATTTTTTCTTTTTCTTTCTTGGTACTGTTATTACTTTATTGTGAGAAAAATTTTACATTATTTGTCTACTCCTTAAAATATTATTGCAATGTTTTTCTTCTACATTTCACATTTTTATTTTATTTCTGTAAAAAATCAAGTGTAGTAACACAAGCAATAACAACTTAGATGTCCCATATCTTTTATTTATGATCATTTGCAGCCCTGACAAATTGTTTATAAGGAATTATTTATGAGGGATATAAAAACTTTGCCTTGAAAGTTCACACTCACTTTGATATGTGTATAGATCTAAATGTTCATAAAAGTCATGTTCAGCAAATTACTCAGTTTGTTATGTTTAAATTAAGACATGCAGATATTTTTAACTAAACTGGAAAATAATAAGTAAAATATTTAATGACTCCATTGATTTAAATTTTATAGGGCATAAAGTATAGTTGCTTATACAACAGGTAATAAAATAAAAATGTAGGTGGATAATGACTATAAAAATGAGCATAGTAAATTCTGATTTTATTATACATATTGAGATAAATCATTTGGTGTAACAGTGTTAGGAGGTAACAAAATTATCACATGCATTAAAGACCCTTTTTTTGGCGTGTGCCTCTTCTGATAGTACCAGGAACTAGAAACAACTGAAATACAATTGTTTCAAAATCCTTAGAAATTTGAAGAAATTTTCTCTACTAAGTTTGATGACCCTTGATAATATGATCTCCACAGAGTAAAAAATTAAAACACAGCTGCATGGAAAAATCTAAGAGCAATTTTTCCTGTTTGTTTTTTAATACTTGAAAATTTGAAAATGAAGCAAATTTTTTAAATGACTAGTTTAAAAGATTGACTAAAATAATCAAATTTTATTTATATTCTAATTGGAACATATGTAGGCCAAACCTTTAATTTATTGTGATATATAACTTTCAGTCATATAATGCTTGTAAGAATTAACCAGTCAAATTTTATTCTTTATTTTCTTAATTTATGTTAGATTTAAAACCATTTTTTAAAAGTTTAATTTTATACAGATATAAAATGATTTTTACTTTCACTTATTATATTTTTCACCAGAATTAATATGTCAATAAATATTTTCAAATTCAAGTATTGAAAGAGAAATATGTTCCCTTTAAACCTAAGTTAGGTGGAAACTGTATCACTTTTATTAATATTATCATTAACAGCCTTTTTAAAACTTGTTGATCCACTTTTGTTTTCTGCTAACCACTGTCATTAAAGAATATTTCTAAAGTATATTTTTTTCTGTCATGCAGTGATGATTAAATGTCTTAATAATTATGGAATTCCTTTAATATTATAAAAGTTGAAGAAGGAGCCTCTCTAGACAGGATTTAACTTCTCCCTTATAGTTATATTTAATAAATAAAAGGACAAAATTTATTCTCAATGTCAGCTTTAGACAAAAATTATTCCTAAGAATGTATAAAGAGAAAAAGGATTACTTACATATCTGGGGAAAAAAATTACTTGTATAAAAGCTTTTGGGAACATTGCCTTGCATTTTCATCATACCCCCAGCATCTTTAATGGTGCCTGGCACATAATGAAAACTCAAGAAAACTTTTAAAATAAATTCCATTTAAGCATAATAGTCTCAAACCATTTAATCAATATCTGTGGAAGAATATCTGCCTATCAAATAATTTACTAAATTATTTAAAAAGATATAGTGTATTATCTTAGAGTGACATGGGAGATGTGGGGGAAATATAACATTACTTAATAGTAATATATTTAAATGTAAAATTCATACTAGTTTAAAATCAAATACAAAAATAATTTTCTTCATTTGGGTTAAGTTCTCAGATCCCTAGATATATTTTTATTCATATTTGCTGTTTTGCATAAAAAGAGTGAAATTTTAAATAAGCACTAAAAATGCTTTATAACCTCAGATGTTATCTAAATGTATGAGCCAAAGTTTATAAAACTAGCTACCAGATAATAAACATTCTGTGCCAAGCAATATGTTAAGCACTTTCAAATATATCTTTCTTACATAACCCTACAATAACCATTTGAGTATATATTATTAATTCCATTTTATAGATCAGTAAATTGAGTAATGAGGACATTAGCTAACTCTCCAAGGTGTCATAAATATCAAATATCAGGAATATCATAAAAACAAAGTATTTAGCTTCAAAAATCATGCCATTACTGATTGGGACAAATTGCCTACTTATATCACCCTTTACAGCAGCTGACAAAACCCATAGCTGATGTTTTCTTCTTACCATCTTCCATCTTAATAAAATACATATTTTTACATGGTGACTAAGAGGACTTCTTTTAGCAGAATGTCAATCTGTTTTCCTTCTTTTTCTTTTTTAATATCTCTGTTTGCTCATATTTATTTCATTAATTTGTTCTGTTTTGTTTTTGATTTGGGGATGCATTTACTTTCCTTTTCGCTTTTATTTTCCTTTTCTGTATGAGATTCATTTGATTATTTGTAATCATTTCTTTATTCAGTGCATTGGAACTATAATACAAAAATATTTGAAAGAAGTTTTATATTGCTCTCATTCAGAGTGTGCCATGGTTATTTTCCACAGGGATTTTCTGATTTATTAGAAATATCAAGTTATTACCTTTTCCCATTTAAAAATGAAACAAAAGAGTAACAACAATAGCTTAATATTAAGAACGTTTTTCTTAACAAGTGCATTTCACATTGATGAGAACATGCAGTTTCATTCTTGTTAAATTTGCTTAGCAGTGCATAACAACTTAAACAAATGTAAAGTAGGAAAATTACTTACATTAAAAGAAGCATAAAATATTTTAAAATATAATAATTTTAAAGGTTTGCAGTTATACACTTTTTTTTTATTAGAACAACCAACTTTGATAATTCGAATACTCTGGTTTCAAATACCTAAAATATCTGAAGGAGAAAATTAGTGATGGTTTAAAACAATCTCTTTTAAAATTCAAGTGCTGACCATAATTATTTAAAATAGTATATAATTAAAGTTTTGTTCCTTTGTTTTGGTTTGGTTTTGATTTTTTAGTTCATACTTAGACTTTAGTTGTGGCTCCAGGGCCAAACCACTATAACAAGTACAGTTTTTATCTAATCACAAATTTGATTCTCTCACCAAGGTGAAATAATAACCATCAAATTTGAAATAGAATAGCCATTTAACGATTTTCTCCATTTCTTAGGTCAGGAGTTATCAACCTTTTTGTAAAAAGTTGGAAAGATAGGAAAAAATAAGAAATAAGGTAGGCTTTGTGGCCCACGTGGTCTCTGGTCTGGGCTATCTCTACCATTGTTGTGTGAAAGCAGTAATAGAGTATATATATATATGAATGGGCAAGGCTGTGTTCTAATAAAATTTTATTTATGGATGATAAAATTTGAAAACTGTAGAAGTTTCCTGTGTCATGAAATATTATTCTTTTGATTTTCAAAATAATGTAAAATTATCAATCTGTCTTTGGGACATGCAACATCACACATTGCATCTAGTTTAGTCATGAGCCATAATTTGCCAACCACTGCCTTAGACAAGTAGAAAAACAAACAAACAAAAAACAAATGAGTTTTACCAAAAAAAAGATAGGGTATTTCCTAAACTATAGATCATTACATTAGGACTATCATTAAACATTAGGCTCAAAGACACTTAGTCTGGTGGTGCAGTGATTGAGAGTCTGCCTGCCGATGCAGGGGACACGGGTTCGTGCCCCAGTCTGGGAGGATCCCACATGCCGCGGAGTGGCTGGGCCCGTGAGCTATGGCCACTGAGCCTGCACGTCCGGAGCCTGTGCTCTGCAATGGGAGACGCCCGCGTACCGCAAAAAGAAAAAAAAAAAGACACTTAGTCTGAGATATAGTTATTCAGATTATCAGACACACTTTATCTTAGTTTAGGATGTTAGGATACTAATTTTGAAACATTTTGAGTGAAAAATTTTCATTCCACAATAGTACCAAACTTTTACTGAAGAGAAGCCAAATCATTTCTCAACAAACTTTTGATGAAATAGCCTACAATTTAATCTGACCCATTTTTTTCCTTGTAAATAAAATGAATTGTTCTTCAGCTTTCACCACTTATGGTTAATTGCCAATTGATCTGCATATCTTTTGTACTGTATGTCTTAGAATCCATTTCTACTTTAAATGTTATGACATCAGAAGATCTTATTAGGTAAGTCTCATGTAAGTAGGCTTTTGAAGAATAATGGTGGTTTCATATCTGACTCTCACTTTAATATTTCCTTTTAGTATATTAACTTATATTTGCTCTCTCCCAGTTAAGCTTCATCCTAACACCATTTCTTTGAAGGTGCTTTTTGTTCAGTTTTGAAATCCAAAAAATAAAAGGCATATTCTACCTTTTAAAAATTCCCCTTAATAATTTAACTATTTTTAGAATCAGAAGAGACTATACTGTTTTAGGAGTTAACACAAGACATATGGAATATATATCATTTTGATTTTATAAATTGTCCATTTATTCATAAAGATGCCACTCTCAAGCTTTATTAGCTTGCTGTAAATTAGACAAATTGCAGAGTGTTCTAGCACCCTTCTAGACATCCTACTTTGAATTACCATGCCTTGGGGAATTTCAAGTTAATAACAACTTAAACTTCATCTCCTCAAAACTAGCTTATGTCTAATTATAATAAATCATGTTCAATCCCCTATCTGAACTTACCATTAATACTGTTAATAGACCTGTTACTTCTAACTTCACTAAGTGGGGGATTTCTAATATACAAAAGAGAAACAATGATTCTTTCCACACAGTGTGCCCTAAATTTGCCTTTTCTTAAGAACTCTGTAGAATCAGTAAATAAAGTCCTTTTTACTTTATCTTAGCAGAAAAAAAAATCCTAAAATATGCTTTCTAAAGCATCAATGAAAAAATAAGACCTCTGTTCCTCATCTTGTTTGCTGTTGTAGTTCAGGAGTTTCAGGAGTTTCTTAATTCATCCAAAATTATTTTATTTAATCCATTAATAACAATTGTTCTCTGATTTTAAATATGTCCTAAATGTTTGAAAGCCAATGTTTATAAGAATCAGAGTCTACCTTATTTTTCGTACTGATCTTATTGTTCTATTCTATAACATTACAGTATCAAGTTTATCACACTTTCAAGTGGTGTCCTGATTTTGCTCTATATGTGTACATTTAAGAAAATTTTAGTTTTTAAAATATTAATTAACATATCTAAAGAAATAATCCAGAGAACAATGTTGTTTCAGTATCCACTTTTACTTCTTAAACTTTAATAAATTATAATCATTTAAAAATCAATAAATAGAAATATTCATGAAAGAATCCTAGTGGATGTGAGACAAACTTAGGTTTTCCCAATAAAACATAGAACAAATGAATGGTATATTAAATTGAATTCCAAAAGAGTTAGCTTTGTAAGATCTTGCATACAGATGTAGTAAGTATAGCAACTGTAATTTTGGAGAATGAAAAAAATCAGTTTATTTCTGAGAGTATTTCCTTGATACGTTGTTTCCACTTGGCTCACAAGATAACTGATCTCAGACCACTCTTTCTTTTTTTTTCCCTTTTCTTGTTCCTTCTCTTTAGTTTGGTGTGCCCAACACTCAGGCTATGGACCTCTTCACTTTATATTTGTTTCCTCATGATAATATCTAATCTCTGAAGTTTAAATATAATCTATACACCAGAGATTTCCATCATTATATATCCAGCCTCAAAGCATTGGGTATGTTCTTAACTAGCAAAATGAAATAAAGAGTCATGAGCTCACAAAACAAAAACAAAACACAGAAAAATAGATATGTGCCCAAAGAAATCATGGCAAGTGAAAAGAGAGCAAGGCTAGCTCAGATTTTTGGAATATAAATACTTAAATATAGACACAGGGAAAATATGTAATTATGATAATAAAAAATACTTGTCTGGTTGTTAGAAATCTATTGTGTAATAAACACAATAGTGAGTGTTTTACATACTATCTTATTTAATATAATTCTCATATTTAACACATAAGAGAACCAAGATATGGAGGTAGTATAGTTTTCTAAGGTTATATATCCAGAAAAAAATTAAGTTGTATTTTCAATATAATAACATATACTATTATAATAAGAAAGAAGATCCAAAACATATCTATATACAGTTGTGAGTATTAAGGGGAAAAGTAATTCCATTTGACTTTTATAAAGTAAACATTAGTAAAAGAAGCAAGATATGGAAAATTTTGTTAGAACACTACAACTAAGGATGCAGAATATTAAGATGTAGCTCTTGCATTCTGCCCTACAAGAAAAAAGAGTTGTAACAAAAATAGTCACAAATGTGCAAAATGAATTAAGGCTGGAGCATTGGAGATAAGCCAAAGACAATTGAATTGTAACTTTACTCTTGCTGTTCCAGTGACTGCATGTATGTTTACCTACTAGTTCTAAAGCAATTTTCAAATAATTGTTTGTAAAATATAATGTAATAACATTTTTAAATAATCTACTTTCATTTTACAAAGCTGAATAAATTTGTAATCTCAATAACATCATTATTCCTGAAATTATGAAATAAGTTTTCATCAGAAAAGGTCTGAATAAAATGCTAGTAGTCTATCCATTGTACCTAAATAATAATCCATTTTATTGCTGCAACAGTTTAGCACTTACTTATCATTAATATTTTGTGCAACTATTGGGCTGTTTGCCTTTTTCAGTCTACTTTTGGTTTTCGTTTTTGCTACATAGGAAGATAATCATGGAAGTCTCTCATATGTGAATGCCATTGGGTCTAAAATTTGATGTACATTAAAAAGTTTGAGAATTTTGATCTAGACTTTTAAAGTGAAAATCTGAACTAAGAAAGTGCCTGTAGAAAAGGAGATGCAAAAAAGACATAAGAAGTACTTTAGATATATATGAAAGAAAGCTTAAGAATTGATTGGGCAGGAAGGAAAGCAATAAGGGAAACTCAGGTTTGACTTAAAGGTCAAACTTAAGTTCGAGCCTGAGTGACAGAAACAAGACAGTAAAAAGAATTTTTGGGGGGAGAAAAATAAGTTTACTTTCAGACATACTAAATTTCATATAGCATTGAAAAGTCCAAATCAAATATACAGAAGGTAGTTGGAAATGTTAGGATACAAGGAATATGTTCCTATATGAACAAGGAGAATTTTTAGCTAGAAATATAGAAACCACAATACCTACTGAGGCTTTCTAGTCAATAAGTGGAGAAGAAAATTACAAAACAAAAACAAGGAGATACTAACGGCTAATGTCTTTAATTGATGGTAAAGAGATGAAAAATAAGCATACATTTATTAACCAGAGATGTAAAAGGAGGACAAGAATGTGTTATCCTAGACACTGAAAGCTGAGAAGATTTGAAAGAAGAGACAAAGGTCAACAGAGTCAAATCATGTTGGTATTTACGAAAGTGAGACCTAAGATGATTGGATTTGTTAACAAAAAATACATTGCTAGTTTTAGAAAAACAGTCAACAAAATATTTTAGAAGATGGACAAATTTTAAAGGCTAAAGAACTGATTGGATACTGATTATGTTTGGATTAGCTGAGAACAGGTTTGGTTTGGTTTGGCTGATTTTAAAATCCTTTAAAAGTGTAAAAGCCATCCTAGCTCACAGGTTGTAGTTTGCCAACCTTGGTATGAATTTCTGTTTATTAACTTGGAAAATGGCCAAGTAAAACAATATGATATGTATACTATAAAAAGGTGTGTGTGTGTGTGTGTGTGTGTGTGTGTGGTGTTGATTTGTAGCCCAGGGAAATGAAAATATATGTTGTCATATGAGTGACTTTCTAATTGATATTTATACTTTTTTCTGTTTTTCCCAAATTTCTTCTTATTAACAAAACATGTTCAATTGTTCAATTAATCTAGACCAAATTGAGAACTTCATGGTTGTATCTCGCTATGACATAATATAACCCATTTTGGTTAGATTCTTAGATTTAGCTGTGCCTTAAATATCTCTTCTTTTTTAGATATAGGCAATTTAGCATATTATTAGTTAGGAAAATTTCTCAAAATACATAATTTTTTTTTCTTTTAATTATTTAATGTGTAAACAAAAGTCTTTTTTACAAAATCCTTTTTACAGTGGAAAGCACGATTTTAAATTGGTACACTTATTTTCAGTCTTCAAATGAGTTTTGCCTAAGACAAGTTTGAAGATAATTTCTTATGTTTTTAATGTTTTATAATGAGTATTATTTCTTTGAAAATAAGAAAGTATCATTTATTTCTATGTGTAACTGTAAAGTAAACATTTAAAAATTCCTGTCAATTCCATTAATGAGCTATGTGTGATAACAATATAGCCCTTGAAAAACCATGTAAATAACCAGGGCAATGTAAAAAAATAATGCTGGCATTCTTCAAACCACAGTACTATATGTTTACATACTAGGCAAGCAAATAGACCAACAGACAATAACAAAACCACCACAAAGAAAGTTTTGAGTTCACAGCAGCACTATTCATGATAGCTCAAACATGGAAACAACGTAAGTGTCCATCAATAGATGCATGGGTAATGAAGATGTGGTGCATATATACAATGGAATACTACTCAGCCATAAAAAGAACAAAAAAGAACAAAAATATTGCCATTTGCAGCAACATAGATTCAACTAGAGATTATCATACTAAGTGAAATATGTTAGACAGAGAAAGACAAATACCATATAATATCACTGTGTGATATCACTTATATGTGGAATTTAAAATGCGGCACAAATGAAACTATCTACAAAACAGAAGCAGACTCACAGATATAGAAATCAGACTTGTGGTTGCCAAGGGGGAAGGGAGAGGGATAGACTGGGAATTTGAGGTTGGTAGATGCAAACTATTACATTTAGAATGGATAAATAACAAGGTCATACTATATAGCACAGGGAACTATACAAAATATCCTGGGAGAAACCATAATGGAAAAGAATATTAAAAAAATAATGTATATATGTGTAAAATTGAGTCATTTTGCTGTACTGCAGAGATTGGCACAACATTGTAAATCAACCATATTTCAATAAAAATAAATAAATAAAAAAGAATGTTTTGAGAAGTGTCTTAACAAATTTACTAGCAAAAAAAAAAATGACAGAAAAATAAAATAAAAAGCTATGTTTTGACCTAGAGATTATCATACTAAGTGAAGTAAATCAGAGAAAGACAAATATCATATGATATCACTTCTATGTGGAATTTTAAAAAATGATACAAAGTTATGGTTATTAAAGGGGAAAGGAGGGAAGGAATAAATTAGGAGTTGGGGATTAACAGATACACACTGCTATATATAAAATAAATAAACAACAAGGACTTACTGTATAGTACAGGGAACTATATTCTATATTTTGTAATAAACTGTAATGGAAAATAATCTGAAAAAGAATATATGTATATATGACTGAATCACTCTGCTGTACACCTGAAATTAACACAACTTTGTAAATCAACTATGCTCCTATTTTAAAAAAGAAACTGCTATGTAGAAATGACACATTCATATCACAAATTTGGACAAAGAACTGGAGTCACAAGATGAGTTTATTTCTTTTAATAAACACAAATTCAAATTATTCTGAATTTCAGTTCCTCTTTACATAAAAGTAACATCTAGAGAAACAATATGATTGCATGTATATAAATTACTTCTCTAGTTTCAAAATCTATATCATTTTAGCTCCATTTGAAATTACTCATATTTCCTTTTTAAGTATATTTAAATGAATATGACTAGGAAATCTATTTATGAATGAGTATATTTTTTATATTTTATGTACATTTTGAAGATTCACTAAAATATCTAATAGTTTTTAAAATTATATTCATGGAAATATGTAAAATGCTTTATCTTAAATACATAGAATAGGGAAAATGTGATTTTAATAGATTTCTTATAAGTTAAATATATCAAAGTTCTTTCTTTTAGTTGTATATAATACAATGCATATCCATTTCTTTTCTAATATTCTGTTCTTTTGCAATGTATTTAAATCACCAGGGACCCTTTTAGTGAATAATACACAACATTGACTAAGTATGAAAGAAGTAGGCTCTATAGATTATCATAGTATTTTTAAGAGATTTTTCATCATGTAATTTATTCAGTCACACATAGGATAAGCACCCCTTAGTGTTTATATTAATATGCCTTGATCTATCAATAAAAGTATGATAGTTCTTAAATGATTGAAATTAAAATATCAGAAGCTGATGAACTCCCTATATCTTAAGACACTTTTCAAAGACAAGTTAAATAAGAGCTATTCTCAAAATCAATCTTTGAAGATAAAAATTTAATTATGGTGTTACTATTAATCTTTAGACTATTTTCAGAAGGCTTGAATAATTAAACATGTGAGTTTATGATCTCAAAGTATGCATTATGTTTAAACCAATATTAATGGCCACTGCTTTAGACAGATGACATTTCTAGTTAAAAATATAATCAAAATATTTTAAAAAGAGCATAAAAAATCTGTCATTATGATCTAGTGAAATTAGGAATCCAGAATTCTAAGTATAAAGTCATTTCCTAGGTTACAGTCACAATGGAACAGTGAAAATTTGGATAGTAAGTTAATTTCTGTATTTCAGAGATAA
This sequence comes from Monodon monoceros, assembly GCF_005190385.1. NCBI lineage: Eukaryota > Metazoa > Chordata > Mammalia > Artiodactyla > Monodontidae > Monodon > Monodon monoceros. The sequence goes on along the minus strand of NW_021697799.1, from coordinate 1,190,290 downwards.
AAACAACATTGCCAAATAGCTAAAAACTAGAATGCTGGAATTAGCCTTGAATGTATATCCTGGTTTCAATATTTACTATTTGAATTTGTGTAAGTTACTCAATGTATCCAAGTCTAAATTTTAAAACATATATGATGGAATAGAAATATTATCTACCTGGATTTGCAAAAAGAAATTAGCATAGTTCCTGGAATGTACTAGCTACTCAAAAACAAAATATTTTATTATTGTTTAGAACCTGAAAATTAAGTTAACAATAGATCCACCTACATCCCAGGTTTCCTGCCAAAATTAACATGAGAATGGAAAATTAATTTTAGAAATTAGAAGAGTCCTCACTTAACCTTAGAACACTGACCTTTTGTATCCCACTTATTCTTTTTTCTCTACTTGCAAGGTGTGATTTCTTAATCTAAGATTATCTCCTCCATGTTAATTTCCATCTCTATGTCCTGTTTGTTGTTGTTCTCCCTTATCTCACTCAATCAATTTCACTCTTCTTAAGCTAGTTAAGGCCTGATATTCCTGCAAAGCAAAACTCAAGTAATTAATATCCTTGTAAAATTTCAAACATAACTTTTATCTTTTCGTTATGTCTGCTTCCCTCACCCTATGTATGATTTTTTTTTGTTTTGTTTTTGCTTTCAGTGTGTTTCTTTTAATTTTTTTCAAATTCAAGCAGTTATTTTATACTAATGTTAATTTCAGGTGTATAACATAGTGTTTCAATATTTTTATAGATTATACTCCTTGTAAAATAATTATAAAATATTGGCTATATTGCAATATTCCATGCCATACAATATATCCTGTAACTTATTTATTTTATACATAGTAGTTTGTATCTCTTAATCCCCTGCCCTGATCTTGCCACTTCCCTGTTCCCTCTCTCCACTGGTAACCACTAGCTTGTTCTCTATGTCTGTGAGTCTGTTTTTGTTTTATTACATTTATTCATTTGTTTTGTAACTAGATTTCACATATAAGTGATAACACACAATGTTTGTCTTTCACTGTCTGACTTATTTCACTAAGAATAATACCCTCTAGGTCCATCCATGTTGTTGCAAATGGCAAGATTTCATTTCATTTTTTTATGGCTGAATAATATTCCAGTGTGTGTGTGTGTGTGTGTGTGTGTGTGTGTGTGTGTGTGTATAGATAGATGATGGTAGATAGATAGATAGATAGATAGTCACATATTTTTATCCATTGATCTTGTGACGGACACTTATGTTGCTTCTGTATATTGGCTGCTCCTATGAACATTGGGGTGCATGCAATCTTTCAAATTAGAGTTTTTGATTTCTTCAGATATATAACCAGGATTGGAATTGCTGGATCACATGGTAGCTCTATTTTTAGTTTTTACAGGAAACTTCATACTGTTTTCCACAGTGGCTGCACCAATTTTCTTCCCACCAACAGTGTACTAGCGTTCCTTTTTCTCCATATCCTTGCTGACATTTCTTATTTGTAGTCATTTTGATGATAGCCATTCTGACAGGTGTGAGGTCATATCTCATTTTGGTTTTGATTTGCATTTCTCTGATGATTAACAATGTTGAGCATCCTTTCATGTGCCTGTTATCCATCTGTATGTCTTCTTTGGAAAAATATCTACTCAGTTCTTCTTCCCATTTTTTAATCTGTTTTTGGTGTTTTTGATGTTAAGTTGCATGAGTTCTTTGTATATTTTTGATATTAACCCTGTATATTGAGCAGTTTGCAAATACCCATTCAGTAAGGTTTTTGTTTGTTTTTCGGTTTTGGTTTTCTTTCTTTTTTTTTTTTTTTAAATTTTGAATACAGTTTCCTTTGCTGTGCAAAGGTTTTAAGTGTAATTAGGTTCCAGTTGTTCATTTTAGCCTTTTTTCCCCTTTGCCTGAGAAGACAGATCCATAAATATATTGCTATGATTTGTAACAAAGATTGTTCTGGGACTTCCCTGGTGGTGCAGTGGTTGAGAATCTGCCTGCCAATGCAGGGGTCACAGGTCCGAGCCCTGGTCTAGGAAGATCCCACATGCCATGGAGCAACTAGGCCTGTGAACCACAATTACTGAGCTGGCGCATCTGGAGCCTGTGCTCCACAACAAGAGAGGCCACGATAGTGAGAGGCCTGTGCACCGCAATGAAGAGTGGTCACCACTTGCCACAGCTAGAGAAAGTCCTCACATAGAAACAAAGACCCAACACAGCTATAAATAAATTAATTTTTAAAAAAAAGATTGTTCTGCCTATCTCTTATTCTATGAGTTTTATGGTTTCAGATCTTTAAAACATTTTGATTTTATTTTTGTGTATACTGTGAGAAAATGTTCTAATTTAATTAGTTTACATGTAGTTCACCAGTTTTCCCAGCACCACTTATTGAAGAGACTATCTTTTCCCCATTGTATATCCTTGCCTAGTTTGTTGCAGATTAATTGACCATACATGTGTGGCTTTATTTCTGGGCCCTCTCTTCTGTTCCACTGATCAATGTGTTCATTTTTGTGCCAGTACCATACTGTTTTAATTACTGTAACTTTGTATTGATAGTGTAGTCTGAAGTCAGGGAGTGCGATACCTTCGGCTCCAAAGTTTGCTTTGGGAATTCAGGGTCTTTTGTGTTTCTGTATTAATCTTAGGATTATTTGTTCTAGTTCTGTGAAAAATACCAAGGGTATTTTGACAGGAATTTTATTAATCTGTAGATTGTTTTGGGTAGTGTGGACATTTTGACAATATTAATTCTTCTAATCCATGAAAACAGGACATCTTTCTATTTCTTTGTATCATGCTCAATTTCTTTCATCAATGTTTCATAGTTTTCAGAGTATAGGTCTTTCACCTCCTTGGTTAACTTTATTCCTATGTATTTTTACTCTTTTTGATGTGATTTTAAATGGGATTATTTCATGATTTCTCTTTCTGGTAGTTCATTGTTAGTGTATAGAAGAGCAACAGATTTCTGTATATTGTCTTGTATCCTGCAACTTTATTAAATTCATTTATTTGTTCTAATAGTTTTTTGGTGGAGACTTTAGGATTTTTTTTGTATTAAGAGTCATGTCATCTGCAAATATTGACTTTTATTACTTGCTTTCCAATTTGGATGCATTTTATTTATTTTTTCTTGGCTGATTGCTGTGGCTAGAACTTCCAATAGTGTATTAAACAGAAGTGGCAGGAGTGAGCATCCTTGTCTTATTCCTGATTTTGGAGGAAAATCTTTCAGCTTTTGACCATTGAGTATGATGTTAGCTGTGGTTTGTCAGAGAAGCCATTTATTATGGTGAGATATATTCCTTCTATATCCATTTTGATGAGACTTTTTCATCATGAATAGATGTTGATTTTATAAAAAGCTTTTAATGCATCTATTGAGATGGTTATGTGAGTTTTATCCATTTTTTCTAAAATAGTGTGTCACATTGATTGATTTACAGATGTTGAACCATTCTTGTGACCCTGAAATAAATACCACATGATCATGGTGCTTGATCCTTTTAATATATTGTTGAACTTTGTTTGTTAGTATTTTCTTGAGCATTTTTGCAAATTTTTCATCAGTGATATTGGTCTGTAATTTTTATTTTTTGGACAGTCATTGTCTGGTTTTAGCATCAGGGTAATTTTGGCCTTGTAGAATGAATTTGGGAGTCTTCGCTCCTCTTCAATTTTTTGAAATAGTTTGAGAAGTACAGGTATTAACTCTTCTTGGTGTGTTTGGTAAAATTCCTCTGTGAACACATCCAGTATTGAACTTTTGTTTGCTGGGACTTTTTTTTATTACAAATTTAATTTCACTACTAGTGATTGTTCTGTTCACATTGGCTATTTCTTCCTGATTCATTCTTGAAAGATTATATGTTTCTAGAGATTTATCCAATTCTTCTATGTTGCCTCATTTGTTGGCATTTTGTATGTCATAGTATTCTCGTATTTCTGATATATTGGTTGGAATTTCACCTCTTTCATTTCTTTTTTCTTTCTTTCTTTTGTTTTTTTTTTTTTTTTTACAATGTGTTAGTTTCTGCTTTAAAACAAAGTGAAGCAGAGTTCCCTGTGCTATTCAGCTGGTTCTCATTATTTATCTATTTTATACATATTAGTGTATATGTGTCAGTCCCAATCTCCCAATTCATCCCACACCCCCATTCCCCCCTTGGTGTCCACACATTTGATCTCTACATCTGTGCCTCTATTTCTACCTTGCAAACAGGTTCATCTGTACCATTTTTCTAGATTCCACAAATGTTTGTTAATATACAATACTTGTTTCTCTTTCTGACTTACTTCACTCTGTATGACAGTTTCTAGGTCCAACCGTGTCTCTGCAAATAACCCAATTTCATTCCTTTTCTGGCTGAGTAATATTACACTGTATACATGACCCACATCTTCTTTATCCATTCATCTGTTGATTGACATTTATGTTGCTTCCATGACCTGGCTATTGTAAATAATGCTGCAATGAACATGGGGGTGCATGTGTCTTCAAATAATGGTTTTCTCAGGGTATATGCCCAGTAATGGATTGCTCAGTCATATGGTAATCCTATTTTTAGTTGTTTAAGGAACCTCTGTACTGCTCTCCAAAGTGGTTTTAGCAATTTACATTACCAAAAACAGTGCAAGAGTGTTCCTTTTTCTACACACCCACTCCAGCATTTAATGTTTGTAGATTTTTTGATGATGTCCATTCTAACTGGTGTGAGGTGATATCTCATTTTAGTTTTGAATTGAATTCCTCTAATAATTAGTGATGTTGTGCATCTTTTCATGTGCCTCTTGGCCACCTGTATGTCTTCTTTGGAGAAATGTCTGTTTAGGTCTTCTGCCCATTTTTTGATTGGGTTGTTTGTTTTTTTGATATTGAGCTGCATGAGCTGTTTGTATATTTTGGAGATTAATTCTTTGTCCATTGATTCATTTGCAAATATTCTCTCCCATTCAGAGTGTTGTCTTTTCATCTTGCTTATAGTTTCCTTTGTTGGGCAAAAGGTTTTCAGTTTCATTAGGTCCCATTTGTTTATTTTTGTTTTTATTTCCATTACTCTAGGAGGTGGGTCAAAAAAGATATTGTGGTGATTTATGTCCAGGAGCATTCTTCCTATGTTTCCCTCTAAGAGTTTTATACTGTCTGGTCTTACGTTTAGGTCTTTAATCCATTTTGAGTTTACTTTTGTTTATGGTGTTAGAGTGTTGTAATTTCATTCTTTTAAATGTAGCTATCCAGTTTTCCCAGCACCACACATTGAAGAGACTGTTTTTTTCTCCATTGTATATCCTTGCCTCCTTTGTCATAGATTAGTTGACTAATGGTGCATGGATTGATCTATATTTCTGTTTTTGTGGCAGTACCATACTGTATTGATTACTGTAACTTTGTAGTATAATCTGACGTCAGGGAGTCTGACTCCTCCATTGTTTTTTGTTTTGTTTTTTTCTTTTTCTCAAGATTGCTTTGGCTATTCAGGGTCTTTTGTGTCTCCACACAAATTTTAACATTTTTTTGTTCTAGTTCTGTAAAACTGCCATTGATAATTTGATATGGGTTGCATTGAATCTGTAGATTGCTTTGGGTACTATAGTTATTTTCACAGCATTGATTCTTCCAATACAAGAACATGGTATATCTCTCCCTCTGTTTGTGTCTTCTTTGATTTCTTTCATCATTGTCTGATAGATTTTTGAGTACAGTTCTTTTACCTCCTTAGGTGGGTTTATTCCTAGGTATTTTATTCTTTTTGTTTTTTAGTGTATAGGAATGCAAGAGATTTCCCTGCATTAACTTTGTATCCCACAACTTTACCAAATTCATTGATTAGCTCTAGTAGTTTTCTGGTGCATCTTTAGGGTTTTCTATGTATAGTATCATGTCATCTGCAAACAGTGACAGTTTTACTTCTTTTCCAATTTGTTTTCCTTTTAGTTATGTTTCTTCTCTGATTGCCATGGATAAGACTTCCAAAACTATGTTGAATAATAGTGGCGAGAGTGAACATCCTTGCCTTGACCTGGTCTTAGAGGAAATGCTTTCAATTTTTCACCATTGAGAATGATGTTTGCTGTGGGCTTGTTGTATATGGTCTTTATTATGTTGAGGTAGGTTCCCTCTATGCCCACTTTCTAGAGAGATTTTTATCATAAATTGGTGTTGAATGTTGTCAAAAGTTTTTTTGTTTTTGTTTTGCATTTATTGAGATGATCATATAGATTTTATTCTTCAATTTGTTAACATGGTATATCACACTGATTGATTTGCATATAGTAAAGAATCTTTGCATCCCTGGGATAAATCCCACTTGGTTATGGTGTATAATATTTTAATGTGTTGTTGGATTCTGTTTGCTAGCATTTTGTTCAGGATTTTTGCATATATATTCATCAGTGATATTGGTTTCTAATTTTCTTTTTTTGTAATATCTTTGTCTGGTTTTGGTATCAAGGTGATGGTGGCCTCATAGAATGATCTTGGGAGTGTTCCTTCCTCTGCAGGTTTTTAGAACAGTATGAGAAGTATGGGTGTTAACTCTTCTCTAAATGTTTGATAGAATTCACCTGTGAAGGTATCAGGTCCTGAACCTTTGTTTGTTGGAAGACTTTTAATTTCAGTTTCAATTTCATTACTTGTGATTGATCTGCTCATATTTTCTATTTCTTCCCAGTTCAGTCTTTGAAGGTTATACTTTTCTATGAATTGTCCGTTTCTTTTAGCTTATCCATTTTATTGGCATATAGTTCCTTGTTATAGTCTCTTATGATGCTTTGTATTTCTGTGGTGTCCATTGTAACTTCTCCTTTTTCTTTTTTAACTTTATTGATTTGAGCCCTTTCCTTCTTTTTCTTGATGAGTCTGGCTAAAGTTTTATCAAATTTGTTTATCTTCTCAAAGAACCAGCTTTTAGTTTCATTGATATTTCTATTGTTTTCTTCATTTCTATTTCATTTATTTCTGCTCTGATCTTTATGATTTCTTGCCTTCTACTAACTTTGGGTTTTCTTTGTTCTTCTTTCCCTAGTTCCTTTAGATTAAGGTTAGATTGTTTATTTGCAATGTTTCTTGTTTCTTGAGGTATGATTATATTGGTATATGCTTCCCTCTTAGAACTGCATTTTCTGCATCTCATAGGTTTTGGGTCATCTTGTTTTTGCTGTCATTTTTCTCTAAGTATTTTTTGATTTCCTCTTTGATTTCTTCAGTGATCTCTTGGTTATTTAGTAGCGTGTTGTTTAGCCTCCATCTGACTGTGGTTTTTAAGGGTTTTTCCTGAAATTGATTTCCAATCTCACAGCGTTGTGGTAGGAAAATATGCTTGATATAATTTCAATTTTCTTAAATTTACTGAGGCTTGATTTGTGACCTCATATGTGATCTGTCCTGAAGAATGTTCCATGTGCACTTGAGAAGAAAATGTAACCTGCTGTTTTCACATGGAATGTCCTATAAATATCAATTAACTCTATCTAGTCTATTGTGTCATTTAAAGCTTGTGTTTCCTTCTTAATTTTCTGTCTGGCTGTTCTGTCCATTGGCATAAGTGAAGTGTTAATTTCCCCTGCTGTTGTTGTGTTGCTGTCAATTTCCCCTTTTATAGTTGTTAGCATTTGTCTTATGTATTGTGGTGCTCTTATGTTGGGTGCATATATATTTATAATTGTTATATCTTCTTGAGTTGATCCTTTGATCATTATGTAGTATCCTTCCTTGTCATTTGTAACATTTTCTCATTTTAAAGTCTATTTTATGTGATATGAGTATCGTTACTCCAGCTTTCTTATGATTTCTGTTTACATGGATATCTTTTCTCTATCTCCTCACTTTCAGTCTGTATGTGTTCCTAGGTCTGAAGTGGGTCTCTTGTAGACAGCATATATATGCGTCTTATTTTTGTATGCATTCAGCCAGTCTGTGTCTTTTGGTTGGAACATTTAATCCATTCATATTTAAGGTAATTATCAAGTTGTATGTTCCTATTACCATTTTCTTACTTGTTTTGGGTTTGTTTTTGTAGGTATTTTTCTTCTCTTGTGTTTCCCGCTTAGAGAGTTTCCTTTAGCATTTGTTGTAGAGCTGATCTAGTGGTGCTGAATTCTCTTAGCATTTGCTGGTCTGTAAAGCTTTTGATTTCTGTATTGAATCTGAATGACATCCTTGCTGGGTAGAGTCATCTGGTTGTAGGTTTTTCCCTCTCATCATTTTTAATATATCCTGCTATTCCCTTCTGGTCTGCAGAGTTTCTGCTGAAAAATCAGCTGATAACATTATGGGGATATCCTTGTATGTTATTTATTGCTTTTCCCTTGCTGCTTTTAATATTTTTTCTTTGTATTTTATTTTTTATAGTTTGACAATGTGTGTCTTGGCGTGCTTCTCTTTGGGTTTATCCAGTGTTGGACTCTCTGCACTTCCTGTATTTGATGACTATTTCCTTTCCCATGTTATGAAAAGTTTTGACTATAGTCTCTTCAAATATTTTCTCAGACCTTTTCTCTTTCTCTTCTTCTTCTGGGACCCCTATAATTCAAAGGTTTGTGCATTTAATGATGTCCCAGAAATCTATGAGACTGTCCTTAGTTCTTTTCATTCTGTTTTCTTTATTCTGCTCCACAGCAGTTATTTCCACCCTTCTATCTTCCAGCTCACTTATCCATTCTTCTGCCTCAGTTATTCTACTATTAATTCCTTCTACAGTATTTTTAATTTCAGTTATTGTGTTGTTCATCACTGTTTGCTCTTTTCTAGGTCCTTGTTAAATGTTTCTTTATTTTCTCCATTCTATTTCTGAGATTTTGGAACATATTTACTATCATTACTCTTAGTTCTTTTTCAGGTAGATTTCTTATTTCCTCTTCATTCATTTGGCCTTGTGGGTTTTTACCTTGCTCCTTCATCTGTTGCATATTTCTCTGTCTTCTCATTTTGTTTAACTAACTTTTTTGGGGTCTTCTTTCCACAAGCTGCAGTTTTGTAGCTCCTCTTACTTCTGGTGTCTGAACCCCGTGGGTTAGATTTGTGCAGTGGCTTGTATAGTCTTCCTGGTGGAGGGGACTGGTGTCTGTGTTGTGGTGGGTGAAAATGGATCTTGTCCCTGTGATGGGCAGGGCCACGTCTAATGGTGTGTTTTGCCATGTGTGTAAGTTTAGTATGACTTTAGGCAGCCTGTCTGTTAATTGGTGGGGTTGTGTTCTTGTCTTTCTAGTTTGGTGTGACGTGTCCAGCACTGAAGCTTGCTGACCATTGGGTTTATCTGGGTCTTAGTATTGTGTTGGAAACCTCTGGGAGAGCTCTCACTGATTAAGATTCCATGTAGCCAGGAGTTTTCTGGTTGTCCAATGTCCTGTACTTGGCTCTCCCACCTCGGAGTCTCAGGCCCAACCCCTGACAAGAGCACCAATACCCCAAAAGCTGCAGCATGTAGTAGAATAGGGGAAAAAAAAAAAGAAATAAAAAACAGACAAACAAAACCCCGAGACAAATGGTAAGAGCTAAACTGAACAGATAAAAACACACAGAGAAACACACACACACTCATAAAAGGAAAAAAATAAAAGAGAAAGCAAAACAGAAGTGAGCAACAAAACCAATAATCAAAGTCAATAATGAAAACAAATACTAAAAACTAATCTAACAAAAACAAAAGTTCAAAAACAAATCAAACACAGAGAGCAAACTAAAAAAAGGTGAAGAAAACAAAACAAACACAGAAAAACGATCCAAAAAGAAAAAAAGTAAAAACAAAAGAAAGATGAAAATGAAAGGAAAAAATACAAAGCAACAAAGAAGTAAACATAGAAAAAGATGAAGTACAGTTAAAAATAAGACTAAAATAAAGCAAAAAGAAAGGAAAAAACAAAAACAAGGAAAAGACACAATATAACAAAACAGTACAGTAGAAATAGGAAAAAATAAGATAAAAAATGTATTAAAATTGAAAGAATAAAAAATAAAAGAAAAAAGGAAATTAAAAAATGTAAATTAAAAGAATAAGAAAAACAAACAACAATAGAACAAAATGAAAAAAAAAGTATATATAGTAGTGATAGTAATTGTATTTTCCTGTAGCCTCGGCTCTCAGTGTCCTTGCCCCCACAATGAGCCACTGCTATTCCCTGCCTACCCAGGAAGTCCTCCAGTACCTCTATGTAGGTCTCTAGACCTTCTGTCAGCACTGTGGAGCCAGCTCAGAGTCTGATCTGGCCTTACTCCTGTGTGCACTTGCCTCCAAAGTCCACAGTTACCCCCAAAGTCCACAGCCTTGATTGTGGAAATACTTGTTGTCTATTCATATATTTCACAGATGCAGGCTTTACCAAGCAAATTGCAGGGGTTTAATCTGCTGATCTTGTGGCTGCACAGAGAGATTTTCCTTTGGTCACACTGCCCCTGGAGTTCAGCTTTGGTTTTGGCCCTGCCTCTGCCTGTTGGCTACTCTCAGGCATCTATTCCCTGCCCAGGAAAGAGTGGTCGAATGCTTCGGTAATTAGGGCTCACTTGCTCTCTCAAGTGAGGGAGAGAGGGATACAGCAGTCATAACTTGTATGTGCAGGGAGTGCCTTCAGTGGCAGAGGTTGGCAGGAAGTTGCTACAGCCTGAGGTGTACTGTGTGTTCTCCTGGGGAAGTTGGCTTTGGATCACAGGGCCCTTGGCAGTGTTAGACTGCACAGGCTCCTGGGAAGGTGTGGGCAGTGACTTGTGCTTGCTCATAGGACCCTTGGTGGCACTGGTGGCAGCTGTCACCCACCTCTGGGGTCAGAGATAACAACAACGGTTTGGGTCCACCTCTGGAGCTCATGTAGGCAGTGCCCAGCTCTAAGCTCTTATGGAGGGCCCACCCCTCTCCTTGTGCAGCACACAACAATGGATTCTTGCCTCCATCTTGTGCTTTTCCCCAGACTCTCTCCCAGCTAGCTGTGGCATACTAGCCCCCTCAGGCTGACTTCATGCTGCCAACCCCAGTCCTCTCTCTGGGGTCCGACCTCTGCAGCCTGAGCCTCAGCAGCCAGCCCCCACTCACCCTAGTGGGTGAGCCAACTGGCATCTCAGGCTGGTGAGTGCTGGTCAGCACTGATCCTCTGTGAGGGATTCTCTCCACTTTCCCTCTGCACCCCTGTTGCTGCCCTCTCTTCTGGGGCTCTGAAGCTCCCTCCTGTGTCCACCAGTGAAGGGGTTTCCTAGTGTATGGAAACATTTCCTCCTTCACAACTCCCTCCCAGAGACACAGGTCTTTTTCTAATTCCTTTGTTTCTGTATTATTTTTTGTTTTTTCTTTTACCCTACCCAGTTACATGGAGAATTTCTTGCCTTTTTGGAAGTATGAGGTCTTCTGCCATTGTTCAGTATGTGTTCTGTAGGAGTTGTTCCACATGTAGATGTGTTTTTGATGTATTTGTGGGGAAGAAGGTGATCTCCACGTCTTACTCCTCCACCATCTTGAAGCTCTCCCCACTTTTTTCTTGTTGTTTATTTAGTTCCTATCTCTCTCTCTTTTTTAATGAGCTTTGCTAAAAGCTTATCAATTTTACTCATCCTAAAAATATAGCTCTTTTCTTTATTAATCTTTTCTCTTTTTTTTTGGTTTTTATTTTATTTATTTCCTCTCTGATCTTTATTATTTATTTCCTTCTGCTGACTTTGGGCTTTGTTTGCTCTTCTTTGAGATTTTTCTTCTTTTCTGAGGTAGGCATGTATCACTATAGACTTTCCTCTTAGAACTCCTTTTACTGCTTCCCAGAGATTTTAGAAAGTTTCATTTTTCTCAGGTATTTTTGTTGTTGTTGTTTTCTCTTTGATTTCTTCATTGACCCATTTGTCGTATAGTAGCATGTTGTTTATTCCCCACATTTTTGTGTTCGTCCCATTTATTTTCCTGTAATTGATTTCTAGTCACATAGTGTATGTTTGGGAAAAAAATGCTTGCTGTAATTCTATCCTGTTAAATTTGTTGAGGCTTGTTTTGTGGCCTAGCTTGTAATCTGTCTTGGAGAACATTCCATATGCACTTGAAATGAATGTGTATATTGCTGATACATGATGGGATGACCTATTAGATATCTATTAAGTCCAACTGATCTAATGTATCATTTAAGACCACTGTTTCCTCATTGATTTTCTGCCTGGATGAGCTAATGTGAGTGGGCTGTTAATGTCCTCTACTCTTTTGTATTATTGTCTATTTCTCCTTTTATGTCTGTTAAGATATGCTTTATATTTTAGATATTATTATATTAGGTGTGTATATGTTAGCAAATGTTATATATTCTTCTGCCATCAATTTCTATATCATAATATAATGTCCTTCTTTGTCTTTTGTTATAGACTTTATTTTAAATTCTACTTTGTCTTGTCTAAGTATTCCTTCCCCAGCTTTCTTTTCATTTCCATTTGCATGAAATGTATTTTTCCATCCCCTTACTTCAATCTGTGTGTTTCTTTAGCTTTGAAGTGAGTCTCTTGTAAGCAGAATCTCGATGAGTCTTTTTAATATAATCAGCTACCTTTTGTCTTTTGATTGGAGCATTTAGTCTGTTGACATTTAAAGTGATTGTTGATAAGTATGTTGTTATTGTTATTTTGTTACTTATTTTCTGATTCTTTTTGTAGTTCTCTGTTCTTTTCTTCTTCTGTTAGTTTCTTCCTTAGTTGTTTGAAGATTTTTTTAGTGTTATGCTTGTGTTCCTTTCTCTCTACTTTTTGTGCATCTATTTTAGGCTCTTGGTTTGTTGGGTTCATATGTGTTAACCTATAACTATAACTATACCTACTTGTTATAAAGTGGTAGTCACTTAAATTCAAATACATTCTAAAAGATCTACATTTGTTTTTACTCCTCTCCCCCAGGTTTTATGTTTTTGATGTCATATTTTACATCTTCATGTTTATCCCTTAACTGTTTATTGTATTTATTGTTGATTTTACAGTTTTTGTCTTTTAATCTTTATAGTATCTTATTTAAGTGGTTAATCCACAGGCTTTACTATATATTTGTCTTTACCATGGGCTTTTTCCTTTTCTATAAATTCTTATGTCTTGTTTTAGCTTTTTCCACTTAGAGTAGACCCATTAACACTTCTTTTAGGGCCAGTTTCATATTGATGAGCTCTTTCATTTCTTTGTTTTCTGAGTTCTTTATTTCTTTTTAAAATTCTGAATGATAATCTTCCTGTAGAGTATCCTAGGTTGTTGGTTTTTCTTTTTCAGCACTTTAAACATATCATGACATTGCTTTCTGTGTTGCAAATTTTCTACAGAAAAATCAGCCTCATGGGGGTTCCCTTGTATGTGACTCTTTGTTTTTCTCCTATTGCCTTTAGAATTTTCTCTTTATCTTTAATTCTTGCCATGTTAATTATGATAGGTCTTGGTGTGGGTCTCTCTGAGTTTATATTGCTTGGGAATCTCTGTGTTTCCTGTACCTGAATATCTGTCTTCTTCTTCATGTTCAGGAAATTTTCAGCCATAATTTTATTAAATACATTTTCTATCCCTGTCTCCTTCTCTTCTCCTCTGGGACAAATATAACATGAATGTTAGTGCACTTTATATTGTCCAATAGGTTCCTTAAACTCTTCTCATCTTTATTTAATTTGTTCTTGTTTTTGCTGTTCTGATTTGGGTGATTTCCATTATTCTGTGTTCCAGATCACTTATGAATTCTTCTGTATCACCTAGTCTACTATTTACTCCTTCTAGTTTTTCATTTTAGTTATTATATTTTTCAGCTCTGGCTGGTTCTTTTTATATTTTCTAGTTCTTTGTTAAAATTCTCCCTGTGTTCATCTATTCTTTTCACAAGTTCAGTTAACATTCTTATTAACAATGGGTTGTACTCTTTATCTGGTAAATTATGTTTTATTGGTCATTTTTTTCAGGTTTGATTTTTCTTGTTCTTTTGTTTGAAATAAATGCTTCTGTCTTCTCATTTTGTTTAACTTTCTCTGTCTCTATTAAATTGAGTGAAAGAGTTACCTATCCCAGTCTTGGAAGATTGTCCTTATACAGGAGTGTCCCTATGCAGTCTGCATGTGCCTAGTGACTTTGATGGGAGAGCGGGATCTGAAAAGAGTATGGGTCACATCTTCCCCCTAGGGTGTGCTGGCAGCTATCACCTTGGTGGGAGGTGGGGCTGGAGATGGAGGCCTAGGTCAGAGATACATGTAAGCCAGGGCTTCTCCTTTGTTCAATTGTTGTCATCACCCTATTGGGGTGGGGTCAGACCCCAAGTTACTGGAGCAGAAGCTGTGGGGGTCAGGTCTGAGATGGTTTCCTTCTCTGTAAATGTGTACTCTTCTCTCTCCCAGCATTGGCATCTTTGACTCAGAGGAGAGTAGTGCAGGAGCAAGAAGCACCAGAGCAGGTGCTAACTGTGGGTCAAGTGCATGCTGAGATGGACCTGACATGTCAGTCAAAGCTCTAGACAGCTCCTGATTCACAGCCTCCACGAATGCCAGCAGTGGCTGTCCCTGCTCCATTCAGATGCAGTGCTGGGTCTGAGCCAGCTTCATCCCCCTTCAAGTGTGGGGAGCTATATAAGAGCTAGAGGAGATGGAGCTGGCACTGGGCACAGAGGAGATGGAGCTGGCACTGGGCACAGAGTGCACTGGGGCAATCACGGGAAACTGGCTAGAGACCCAAGCAATTTCAATATGCTCCCTCTGCTTTGCTTCTGGGAGTGAACAAACATGTGCATGCTCTTCATGAGTGAATTCTAAGTTATTTATAGCCCTCCTGTAAATCCCACTGGTTTCCAAACCAGGTGATGGGATTTGTCTTCTCAGTTTTGGACCCTAGGGCTGGGGTGTCCAATATGTGGTTTGAGTTGCTCACTCCCCAGGGAGAATCTCAAATATTGTGATATTCCCCTCCTCTTTTGTGTCCATTCCAGGAGCATGGGTCTCAATGTGATTGCTTCTCTTCCCTTCATACCTGACTTTGTGTGAATCTTTCTTTATAGTCTTTGTTATAAAAGGGTCTGCCAGTCTCTAGTTTATTTTCAGTAAGTTTGCTCCGCATGTAGATGTATATTTGATGTGTTTGGGGAGAGATGAGCTTCATGTCCTCCTACTCTGCCATCTTGATCTTCTCCTCTGTGTGTTTAAAAACTCCATAAGGCTTAACCATCTATGATGATTTTGCCCTATGATCTTTAATTATGGTATCTTGTAATTCAAACCTGATTATAAACTCACACTCTCAGCTCCTTAGCTAACATCTTCTCTTAGATATTTACCCTTTTACATTTTGAGAAGATCTATACAGTATCACAGCTTTTAGATTGGATCCAAGGACCATATTTATATACTTTCTATGATTTCCCTAAAAGTCTCTGTGTTTCTTTTCAAAAGGTTTTTGTAAACATTTGTCCTTCCTTGTCCTTAGAATCCATAGCATATACTCTTATCTGGTGAAAAACAGGCAAAAACAAATTAAAAAAAGAAAAACAAAAAATGGAATCAATGTTCATGTAGCCCTTAAATGTTCCTCTGCCTCTTGCATTCCAGTATAATAGAAACCACATTCTCCTAGATGACGTCAAAGATACAATTTACTGCCATATATATATTAAATATCAGCACTGATTGTTTTAATTGTTTTATTTCATATTTTCATTTGCTTTTGGCACAAAATTCCCATTGCTCTACAAGCTCAGACACAGTGCAGGGTATTAATAGTATGTAGCACTAGATCTTGATCTAAAGAGTGACTACCAACAATAAGAAGTCTCAGAGAAGAATAACTTGGTAAAAAGCCTTAAGAAATCTGTAAAAATATTGTGAATCCAAGGAAATAGTTTCTGGATGTCAGATATATATATCAATGCTTCCAGTTATTATATAGATGCGGGAAAGGGTCTGAGTATTATACAGAACTGGCACACGAGGATGAATCTGTGAAGTTCAAAGAAAGACTCAGTTTTCTGGACCAGATTAATATTGGTGGGTAAAAAAGGAGAGGTAATGAGTGCTACAGTTTTGTGTTTTCATAGGTTTTCAAATCCACTTGTAAGTCACTAGCTGCCATAAGGATTTGATTGGCAAAAATGTAAATGTTAGGCAGAAAGGTAGCCTGGAGTTGTGGTTAGTTTTGGTTAGTGAGTTATTTTAAGGCCAGGGGCCTTAGCTTTTGATACTCCATGCCCAGACTTATTGCATTGGATATCTGTTAGATATAAGTTAGTCAATTATCTATTAAAGGTCTATTTTATTTCACATGGGAGTTAAGAGACTAAAATAAAATGAAGAACATAAAAAAGGAACACACACTGCCAACCACATACCCCAAATCAACGGCATACTAAACAAACAAACAACCACCAACAAAATATGGTTCTATATGGGTTTTATTATTAATGTTATTTTCTAGTAATCTGTGCCATCCAATACATATACTTTGGAATTAAAAGAATTTTGTCCAAATTCTGTTTTTGCTCAATGCTATCTGTTCAACCTTGTGCAAATTATTTATTCTCTAAGGTTTATTTCTTCATCTGTGATGCAGAATTAATAACACAATCTTATAGGTTTTTTGAGAACTAAACAGAATGAATAGAATGTGCTGATAATGCTTGGTACATAATATGTACTTATGTTAGGGTTACAAAAAAACACCCTGCACATTTAGGATTCAGTACAGGGACTCACAGACCACAGCTTATAGTTGTATTCATGGCTAAATTTATTTGTAGGGAACCAGGTGGAAGTTTCTAAGACTCCTCTCCCAGTAGAACCACTCAGGACAGGTTCAATTCCTCCAGCCACAAATTGTGAAAACATGTGAGAATTGTTGTCTACCCAGAAGCTCAGTAGAAACTCAGTACTAAGAATTTTTCTGCAGGCTAGGACCCTTGCCTACCAAAATTCCAGAGTCCCACAAGGAAAGCATGTGTTCAGCAAAAATCATGTTGTTTATATTTTCAACTTAGGCAAAGCAAGCCACTCTTATCTGGGTCCCAGATGCCAATCAAGAGCAGACCTAACAAACAGGCCTTTTTAAGGATAACATTCTCAGGCCTGTGTTAACTCTTTTTTGCAAAGTACTCAATACTATCATTACTGTGAAGAGTATTATTACATCCTCAATAATAAAAATAACATGCAAAAAATTAAATACTAACTGAAAATCTATTCTCATTGCAACATCAGATATATTGCACAATATTATTGTCAATAAACAACTTCTGGTTATTTATGACATTTATTCTTGATAAAAAATTATAATATGATATTGAAATATGTTACAAAACATGCAAATATCTTCAACCATTAGATTAAAGACTACTGTATGCTTTATTTTCTCTAATGCAAGTAATAATGTCAATACTAGAAGGCTATAAATCACCTGACAATTGTTCTATATATACAGAAGCATAACCAAGCTATCTTAGGGTATAAGGTTTCATGTCGCCCCCCCCCCCCTTTTTTTTAATATTTATTTATTTATTTTTGGCTGTGTTGGGTCTCCGTTTCTGTGCGAGGACTTTCTCTAGTTGTGGCAAGTGGGGGCCACTCTTCATCACGGTGCACGGGCCTCTCACTATCGCAGCCTCTCTTGTTGTGGAACACAGGCTCCAGACGCGCAGGCTCAGTAGTTGTGGCTCACGGACCTAGTTGCTCCACAGCATGTGAGATCTTCCCAGACCAGGGCTCGAACCCATGTCCCCTGCATTGGCAGGCAGATTCTCAACCACTGTGCCACCAGGGAAGCCCCATGTCTCCTTCTTGACATACTGTAACAGTACATTATGTTCATCATCTAAACGAAGGTGAAATACTGTATTGAGTAGTTTAGAGAATATTTAGTTCTCTTTTAGCACAAATAGTCAGTAAGGACTTAGTTTCATTTTCTGAAAAAAAATTTCATGATACTATACAATAATATTTTTATTTAGACATATTAATTTCATAATAATAATTTTTATCTTTATGATAATATTCTGGATTTTCCATGTGGTCTGATTACTCCAGTTATTAAGCAAGGCCTTAATGAAAACAGCATTAATTCTTTTAAAATTTTCAAATTATTAAATAGTGTCTCCAGATATCCATAAAAGTTTCCAAAGATGCTGTAATTATAAACTATAACTTTACCATCACAGGAAGTAGTCTTTTAAAACTAAAAAGATCTATGCAGGCCACTAAAACATAAGTTTCTTCATGTTGAAAAATATTTTTTTAACAATGAAAATGTATCATTTTATTCCAAGATGTAATCAAAAAGTTTTCCTTGAGTATTTGGGCATACATCTAATTAGTTCACAGGTTTAAAGCACCACATTTAATATAAAGAAATGAATGCCTTACTTTGATTATGACACCATTGTTTGTAAGACACACTCTTTATTACAGAGGTGTGTGTGTGTGTGTGTGTGTGTGTGTGTGTGTGTATGATCTTAATACTATAGGATTTTTATTTATTTATTTTTATTGTGGTAAAAGCACTTAACATGACTTCTAGCTTCTTAATAAATTTTAAATGTACAATGCAATATTGTAAACTATAGGCACAATATTGTACAGCAGTTCTCTAAAGTTTATGTCATTAAGAAAGAAAATTGTTTATTCTTAGGTATGTTATTCTTTCTGATGATATGACATTGGTGAAACAAATATTTTTTGATGGCATAATGATTGCAATTTCATATTTTTCTACAAAACAATAACAAGGAAGAATATCATACACCAAGCAATGTGACAGAGGTCAGATGTCCCTAGATGCCTTGGAAAAGTCTTAAAATTTTCAAAGGAAGAGAGGCTGCTATGACATATTCATGCATCTCACAGAACTGTCTTTGAAGTCTCAAGAATGTTTTCCCAAAATTTCATGCTGTTTGAACAGAATTTTCTTAACTTGCAGAGACAGGTAATTTAATTAATTAAAAGTGATTGATAGTGTTAGTTTAGTCAACTAGGAAATACTAATGAATACTCAGTATTATTCACACTGTTGAGTATCATGTTAGCAGTAGGTTTGTCATATATGGACTTTATTATGTTGAGGTATGTTCCCTCTATGCCCACTTTCTGAGAATTTTTTATCATAAATGGGTATTGAATTTGTCAAAAGCATTTTCTGCATCTGTTGAGATGATCATATGGTTTTATTCTTAAATTTATTGATGTGGTGTGTCACACTGACTGATTTGCAGATATTGAAAAATCATTGCATCCTTAGCATAAATTCCACTTGATCATGGTGTATGATCCTTTTAATGTACTGTTGGATTAGGATTGGTAGTGTTTTTTTGAGGATATTTACATCTATATTCATCAGTGATATTGGCCTGTAATTTGTGTGTGTGTGTGTGTGGTGTTATCTTTGGTTTTGGTACCAGGGTGATAGTGACCTCATAGAATGAGTTTGGGAGTTTTCCTTCATCTGAACAGTTTTGGAACACTTTCAGAAGGATAGGTGTTACCTCTTCTCTAAATGTTTGATAGAATTCACCTGTGAAGCCATCTGGCGCTGGACTTTTGTTTGTTGGAAGTTTGTTAATCACAGTTTCAATTTCAGTATTTGTGATTAGCCAGGTCACATTTTCTTTTTCTCCCTGGTTCAGTCTTGGGAGATTGTACCTCTCTAAGAATTTGTCCATTTCTTCCAGGTTGTGCATTTTATTGGCATATAGTTGCTTGCAGTAGTCTCTTACGATGTTTTGTATTTCTATGGTGTCAGTTGTAACTTCTTTTTCATTTCTAATTTTATTGATTTGAGTCCTCTCTCTTTTTCTCTTGATGAGTCAGGTTAAAGGGTTATGAATTTTGTTTATCTTTTCAAAGAACCAGCAGTTTCATAAACCTACCTAAGGAGACAAAAAGCCTGAACTCTGAAAACTATATGATGCTGATGAAAGTAATCAAAAATGACACAAAGAGATGGAATGATATACCATGTTCTTGGACTGGAAGAATCAATATTATCCAAATTACTACACTATCCAAGGCAATCTACAGATTCAATGCAATTCCTGTCAAATTACAGATGGCATTTTTCACAGAACTAGAGCAAAAAAACTTAAAATCTGTAAGGAAACACAAAAGACCCCAAATAGCCAAAGCAATCTTGAGAAAGAAAAACAAAGCTGTTCAGACTACACTACAAAGCTATAGTCATCAAGCAGTATGGTACTGGCACAAAAATGGAAATATAGTCAATAGAAAAAGATAGAAAACCCAGAGGCAAATCCAAGCACCTATGGTCAATTAATCTATGACAAAGGAGGCAAGACTATACAGTGAAGAAATGACTGTCTCTTCAGTAAATGGTTCTGGGAAAACTGGACAGCTACAGGTAAAAAAATGAAATTAGGACATTTTCTAACACCATACATAACAATAAACTCAAAATGGATTAAAGACCTAAATGTAAGACCAGACGCTGTAAAACTCTTAGAGAAAAACAAAGGAAGAACACTCTCTGAAATAAATTACAGCAATATCTTTTTCAATCTGTCTCCCAGAGTAATGGAAACAAAAACAAAAATAAACAAATGGGACCTAGTTAAACTCAAAAGCTTTTGCACAACAAAGGTAGCCATAAACAAAACTAAAAGACAGCACACAGAATGGGAGAAAATATTTGCAAATGATGTAACCAACATGGGATTAGTCTTCAAAATTTATAAACAGCACATGCAGCTTAATATCATAAAAACAGACAACTCAACCAAAAAATGGGTGAAAGACCTAAATAGACATTTCTCCAAAGAAGACATACAGATGTTCAAGAGACACATGAAAAGATGTCAAACATTGCTAATTATTAGAGAAATGCAAATCAAAACTACAATGAGATATAATCTCACACCAGTCAGAATGGCCTTCATCAGAAAAATCTACAATCAATGCTAGAAAAGGTGTGGAGAAAAGGGGACACTACTACGTTGTTGGTGGGAACGTAAATTTGTACAGCCACTATGAAGAACAGTATGGGGGTTCCTTAAAATACTAAAAATAGAGCTACCATATGATTCTGCAATCCCACTCCTGGGCATACCTCCAGAGCAAAGCATGGTCTAAAAGGATACAGGCAGTCCAATATTCATAGCAGCACAGTTTACAATTAGTCAAGACATGGAAGCAACCCAAATGTCCATCAACAGATTAATGGATAAAGAAGATATGGTACATATGTACAATAGAATATTACTCAGCCATTTAAAAGTATGAAATTATGCCATTTGCAGCAACATGGATGGACCTAGAGATTGTCAAACTGAGTGAAGTAAGTCAGAAAAATATGAAGTAAGTCAGTGAAAGACAAATATGATATCACTTATATGCAGAATCTAAAAAATGATACAAATGAACTTATTTACAAAAGAGAAACAGACTCACAGACTTAGAGAAGAACTTATGGTTACCTGGGTGAAGAGTGGGCGGGGCGATAGTTAGGTAGATTGAGATTGACATGTACACACTGCTACATTTAAAATGGAAAACCAACAAGTACCTACTGTATAGCAGAGGGAATTCTGCTCAATATTATGTAACAACCTAAATGGAAAAATAATTTGATAAAGAATAGATATATAAGGGCTCCCCTAGTGGTGCAGTGCTTGAGAGTCTGCCTGCCGATGCAGGGGATGCGGGTTCATGCCCTGGTCCAGGAAAATCCCACATGCCGCAGAGCAGCTGGGCCCATGAGCCATGGCTGCTGAGCCTGCACGTCTGGAGCCTGTGCTCCGCAACGGGATAGGCCACAACAGAGAGAGGCCCACGTACCACACACACAAAAAAGATATATGTATAACTGAATCACTCTTCTGTACACCTGAAACTAACACAATATTTTTAATCAATTATACTTCACTATAAAAAAATAAAGAAAATGAAACTTCAAGGTAAACCAGACACAATGCTTTATTCTCACATTAGGTTTCTTTCTAAATTTATGAAAGAGCTGTTTTCAGATATAGTTAGCCATATGTGTTTATCTTATTTTAGTAATGTGCAAACATAAAAATGAAGATATGAGCAAAATTATTTGGATAAAACATTCCTTATATGGGACCTAAGTTTGACTCAGCTGAATAATTCTTTCACTCAAGTTTATTGAGGTACATAATTTCTGAACAATGTTGTCTTCCTTGCCTTCCTTGATGTTTTGGTCAAGAACATCAGTGATGCAACATTTATGAAAGTGTGATTCACTGTTGGTTCTGAATATTTTTGACAAGTCTTTGACACTCATTCTTTTAGTTTTTATTGTTTTCTAGAAAGTGCCAATGAAAGGTTTTGCAAAAAAATCTAGGAGATTAGATTCTCAAAGAGCCTTTTTTTTTAGTTATCATGTTTTCTAATTGCAGTTATACAGTCATGCTCACACTAATAACAACTAGATTACTAACATTTTGACAGGTTTATTTGTGAACTAATGAGATATATGCCCTAAAATACATCAACAATTAACATACCTGGTGGATAGTTAGAGCTCCTGGACTTCTATGATAAAATAACTTTAATCAGTGCAACATCAATTCAGGCATTATCTATACAGTTTTGAGTTTTTAAAAATCTATTTATAATAAAATTTTGGGTGTATTATTTCATTCTGTGCTTTAAAATTAAATAAGATGGCAATCTATTTGTGGAATTTATTATTAAGCAGAGCCTTACAGTGTAATCAATACTTATAATCTTGATCTCTTAATTACTCTTAGCAATAATACTACATGTTTGTCATGTTGAATAATATTGAGTATTCATTAGTATTTCCTAGTTGACTAAACTAACACTATCACTTTTAATTAATTAAATTACCTGTCTGCAAGTTAAGAAAATTCTGTTCAAACAACATGAAATTTTGGGAAAACATTTTTGAGACTTCAAAGACAGTTCTGTGAGATGTATGAATATGTCATAGCAGCCTCTCTTCCTTTGAAAATTTTAAGACTTTTCCAAGGCATCTAGGGACATCTGGCCTCTGTCACACTGCTTAGTGTATGATATTCTTCCTTGTTATTGTTTTGTAGAAAAATATGAAATTGCAGTCATTACACTATCAAAAAATATTTGTTTCATCAGTATCATATTTGTGTTTCACTCCTCTGTTTCCATTTTTTTTCACACTAAAAAGTTGCTTCATAAATAATCATGGTGTATCCTTTTAAATAACACCTCACTCATGTGCCACAACCAAAATGTATGTAATTCAAATGCCATGAAAACCATATGAATAGAAATGACTAAGTGCATACAAGCCCAGACCATAAGAACTACATTCATACTGCTACCTGGTCAACAGCTATTGTAAGACACCATTATTTAGGAGACAAATTCCAATTTCAGGCATCTTAAATTGTGAACATACATGTATGTTAGCAGAACCCAAATATAGAGCCCAAGAAAGCAGCTGAGTCTCATGAGGAAGAAAAGGCAAAAATAGCATTTATATATATATATTTTTCTCATTTCTAATATTCTCTCTCCATCAGCTTCATTCTTCTCTTTCACCAGGCCAAATTTTGCTATTTCTCCAGGCACACATTTACTCTAAAATTCCTAGGTTTTCATGTCTCATCTTAGTTGAACCACCTAGACTGAATATAGTTCTGTTTTTAAATAATTGACTGTTTGGCTATATTGTCACTCCTAGTCCTATGGGGAGGGGGGTGGGTTATAAGTAGCCAGATAAACTAACACATATTTTGGAAATGCCTTTTTTTCTGTTTGAATCCTTAGCTAGATATAGTATTCTGGAAAACAATTCTACACTCTGTTCTCTGTTTATCATGCTCTTTGCATAATTTATGGTAAAAATAGTTATTCACTATATCATGTAATTAATTAATTAATCAACTAATTAATTAAAGAGTGGTGATATAAAATTATGTCAGGAATATTGTCTTAAATATGGTTTGCTACTTTCAATCAGTAAATTTTTCTAAATTATATTACTGTCTATTTTCAATTGGAAAGACAACATATTTAAACTGAAGTAGTTACCAGCTAGTACAAACTAAACCTTAAGGAACCATTTTATAGTTATGCATTTGATTATGCAAGGTCAGGTAAATGTCTATTGGCAATCATTCAGTCACTTCTCCGTAAATGTAGTGAAAATCAAGGGGGGTGGGGTAAAATATATACAAACAGGTGTAATTAATGTGTATGAGATAGGGTACAATTTGATATGTTGAGAGCAGAAAGACAATTAGTGGTGTTTCTTCCAATTCTACAAACAATCTGGGAAAGAACCTACCTGCCCCATCTCTTAGCTCTCACACAAGTGAAGAAAGGGAAGTACTTATGTCAAATTAAGTAATTAGGGTCATTGTGGCAGTGAGTCTTCCCTTCACCCTAGAAAACATCTGATAGGAAGAAAATGGCATTTTGTTCCTCTCACCTGCAGTGCACATCTATTTACAAACTCAGAAATAATCCATAATTGTCTTTCTTTTGTAACACTTTTTTCCCCATCAGGAGCACACTTGAAACTATGCTGTTGCATTTGGAGGAAAGATTCTATTTCCAGAAAACTCATAGAGTAGTGAGGAGTCTGGCTCCTGGTGCCTCAGCTCTCTCCAGCTCAGTTCTAGACAAACATGTGGTTAATCAAGATCAAGCATAATGCCATTCTGGAGGAGAAAAACCCTGAAGATCCCATATGACACTTTGGGTAGGAGCTAGCAGACTCAGTATGGGACACTCTGAAGGATGCTAGGTGGAACACTTGCAAGAGTCTGAGGGTCCCTGAGCACTTTGCCAATGAATCTTAGGAAGTGCTAGCAAGAGTTGTGGGACATTCTTAAAGAATGCTTGTGGATTGTTTACATAAGATTTCAGTTCTAAGGAGGAACCACTGGTATTATCCTTTAGTCTGTGACTCCCTAGCTGAGCTCATATGCTAGACCAGATTAGAGATCCAGCAAAGGGGTTTCCAAAAATCTAGAAAAATAGCTTCCTACCCACCATTTATGGACTCTCACCATGTGACAAGAGAAAGTCACTCCCCATGACCCATTTCCACCCCCTCTCTAACCCCCAACTTAGCATCTCTACAAAAGTCCATTTTGCAGAAGTAAAGAATTGAAATTCCAATGAAAAGGAACACAGGGCCCATGGAGACTGCTTTGCCCAGTAGAAGTAAGAAAGCTTAGAGACTTAATTACATCCCCTCTGGAGGTGATCTTGTTAAGCTTAGTGAGAGAGAGTGGAGAGGTATGGGGCATATTACTATAAAGTAATAGGTCCCTGCCAGCAGCCACTGCAGTAATGGGCAAGCAGGACCAACAGTAACAGCTCCAGCTGCAGCAGCAGCCAGGGGAACCCAGCCTTCAGTTTGTCCCAGGCCCAACTGTCTGACACTGTGCACATGCTTTGTTCCTTGGTGCAATGGTGATGGCAGCTACCAACTTTCATGCTTTGTGAAATGTCAGACAGAGAAAGGTAAATACTGGATGTTTTCACTTGTATGTGGAATCTAAAAAAACAAAAACAAAAAAACAAAGAACAAATATAACAAAACAGAAACAGACTACTAGAGAACAAACTAGTGGTTACCACATGGAAGAGTTGTGGTGGGGGGGGAGGGTAAAAGATGAAGGAGGCAGAACGAGCCCACGTTTCCCCAGAGCTGGAACTCCCAGCTCAGGGTCTCTTCCCTCCTCCGGCATGGAACTGCCCCGGAGCCCGAGAGGAGGGCGGCCTCACTGAGGCTGCCGGCTCTGGAGGGGCCCTGGTGGCCGAAGCCACAACAGTCATGGGGACGGCGGGTCAGATCACTATCCTGGAGTAAGCCAGCTGCTATGTCATGAGGACACTCAAGCAGCCCTAAGGCGAGATCCATGTGGCAAGGAACTGAGGACACTTACCTATAGCCACAATCATCGTACCTAGGGGGGAGGAGGAAGATGGCGGAAGAGTAAGACATGGATATCACCTTCCTCCCCACAGATACATCAGAAATACATCTACACATGGAACTGCTCCTATAGAACACCGACTGAACACTGGCAGAAGACCTCAGACCTCCCAAAAGGCAAGAAACTCCCCACGTACCTGACTAGGGCAAAAGAAAAAAGAAAAACAAACAATAGGGACAGGACCTGCACCAGTGGGAGGGAGCTGTGAAGGAGGAAAGGTTTCCACACATTAGGAAGCCCCTTCACAGGTGGAGACTCTGGGTGGTGGAGGGGGAAACTTTGGACCTGCAGAGGAGAGCACAGCAACAGCGGTGCGGAGGGCAAAGCAGAGAGATTCCCTCACAGAGGATCGGTGCTGACTGACACTCACCAGACCGAGAGGCTTGTCCGCTCACCCGCCGGGGCAGGTGGGGGCTGGGAGCTGAGGCTTGGGCTTCGGTCTGATAGCAGGGAGAGGACTGGCGGCATGAACACAGCCTGAAGGCGTTAGTGCACCACGGCTAGCTGGGAGGGAGTCTGGGAAAAAGTCTGGACCAGCCGAAGAGGCAAGAGACTTTTTCTTCCCTCTTTGTTGCCTGGTAAGCTAGGACAGAGGATTAAAAGTGCTCCTTAAAGGAGCCCCAGAGACGGGCGCAAGCCGCTGCTATCAGCGCAGACCCCAGAGACGAGCATGAGATGCTAAGGCCGTTGCTGCCGCCACCAAGAAGCCTGCGTGCGAGCACAGGTCACTATTCACACCGCCCCTCCCAGGAGCCTGTGCAGCCCACCACTGCCAGGTCCTGTTACCCAGGGACAACTTCCCCGGGAGGACGCACGGCGTGCCTCAGGCTGATGCAACATCACGACGGCCTCTGCTGCCGCAGGCTCGCCCTGCAGTCCATAACCCTCCCTCCCCCCAGCCTGAGTGATCCAGAGCCCCCAAATCAGCAGCTCCTTTAACCCTGTCCTGTCTGAGTGAAGAACAGATGCCCTCAGGTGACCTACATGTAGAGGCAGGGCAAAATCCAAAGATGAATCCTGGTAGCTGTGTGAACAAAGAAGAGAAAGGGAAATTTCTCCCAGCAGCCACAGGACTAGCGGATTAAATCTGCATAATCAACTTGATGTACCCTGCATCTATGGAATACCTGAGCAGACAATGAATCATCCCAAATTGAGGAGGTGGACTTTGAGAACAAGATACTTTATCTTTTCCCCTTTTCCTCTTTTTGTGAGTGTGTATGTGTATGCTTCTGTGTGAGATTTTGTCTGTATAGCTTTGCTTTCACCATTTGTCCTAGGGTTCTGTCTGCCCGTTTTTGTTTTTTTTTTTAATTAAAAAAGCTTTTTTTCTTAATTATTTTTTATATTTTATTTTATTAACTTTATTTTTTATCTTACTTTATTTTATTTTATTCTCTTTCTTTATTTCTTTCTTTCTTTCTACTTTTTCTACCTTTTATTCTGAGCTGTGTGGATGAAAGGCTCCTGGTGCTCCAGCCAGGAGTCAGTGCTCTGCCTCTGAGGTGGGAGAGCCAACTTCAGGACACTGGTCCACAAGAGACCTCCCAGCTCCACCTAATATCAATGGCAAAAATCACCCAGAGATCTTCTCAATGCCAAGACCCAGCTTCACTCAACGACCTGCAAGCTACAGTGCTGGAAACCCTATGCCAAACAACTAGGAAGACAGAACACAGCCCCATCCATTAGCAGAGAGGCTGCCTAAAATCATAATAAGGCCACAGACATGACAAAACACACCACCAAACGTGGACCAGCTCACCAGAAACACAAGATCCAGCCTCATCCACCAGAAAACAGGCACTAGTTGCCTCCACCAGGAAGCCTACACAACCCACTGAACCAAACTTAGCCACTGGGGGCAGACACCAAAAACAACGGGAACTACAAACCTGCAGCCTGCAAAAAGGAGACCCCAAACACAATAAGATAAGTAAAATGAGAAGACAGAAAAACACACAGCAGATGAACGAGCAAGGTAAAAACACACCAGACCTAACAAATGAAGAGGAAATAGGCAGTCTACCTGAAAAAGCATTCAGAATAATGATAGTGAAGCTGATCCAAAATCTTGGAAATAGAATGGAGAAAATGCAAGAAACATTTAACAAAGACCTAGAAGAACAAAAGAGGAAGCAAACAATGACAAATAACACAGCAAATGAAATTAAAAATACTCTAGAAGAGATCAATAGCAGAATAACTGAGGCAGAAAAATGGATAAGTGACCTGGAAGATAAAATAGTGGAAATAACTACTGCAGAGCAGTATAAAGGGAAAAGAATGAAAAGAACTGAGGACAGTCTCAGAGACCTCTGGGACAACATTAAATGCAACAACATTCGAATTATAGCAGTCCCAGAAGAAGAAGAGAAGAAGAAAGGGGCTGAGAAAATATTTGAAGAGATTATAGTTGAAAACTTCCCTAATATGGGAAAGGAAATACTTAATCAAGCCCAGGAAGCACAGAGAGTCCCATACAGGATAAATCCAAGTAGAAACAGGCCAAGACGTATAATAATCAAACTATCAAAAATTAAATACAAAGAAAACATATTAAAAGCAGCAATGGAAAAACAACAAATAACACACACGGGAATCCCTGTAAGGTTAACAGCTGATCTTCCAGCAGAAGCTCTGCAAGCCAGAAGGAAGTGGAAGGACATATTTAAAGTGATGAAGGAGAAAAAACTACAACCATGATCACTCTGCCCAGCAAGGATCTCATTCAGATTTGATGGAGAAATTAAAACCTTTACAGACAAGCAAAAGCTGAGAGAGTTCAACATCACCAAACCAGCTTTACAACAGATGGTAAAGGACCTTCTCTAGGCAAGACACACAAGAGAAGGAAAAGACCGACAATAACAAACCCAAAACAATTTAGAAAATGGGAATAGGAACATACATATCAATAAACGCCTTAAAAGTAAATGGATTAAATGCGCCCACCAAAAGACACAGTCTGGCTGAATGGATACAAAAACAAGACCCATATATATGCTGTCTACAAGAGACCCACTTCAGACCTAGGGAACCATACACAGTGAAAGTGAGGGGATGGAAAAAGATATTCCATGTGAATGGAAATCAAAAGAAAGCTGGAGTAGCAATTCTCATATCAGAAAAATAAACTTTAAAGTAAAGACTATTACAAGAGACAAAGAAGGACACTACATAATGATCAAGGGATCGATCCAAGAAGAAGATATAACAATTGTAAATATTTATGCACCCAAAATAGGAGCACCTCAATACATAAAGCAAATACTAACAGCCATAAAAGAAGAAATCGACAGTAACACATTCATAGTAGGGGACATTATCACCCCACTTTCACCTATGGACAGATCATCCAAAATGAAAATAAATAAGGAAACACAAGCTTTAAATGATACATTAAGCAAGATGGACTCAATTGATATTTATAGGACATTCCATCCAAAAACAACAGAATATACATTTTTCTCAAGTGCTCATGGAACATTTTCCAGGATAGATCATATCTTGGGTCACAAATCAAGCCTTGGTAAATTTAAGAAAATTGAAATTTTATCAAGTATATTTTCTGACAACAATGCTATGAGACTAGATACTAATTACAGGAAAAGATCTGTAAAAAATACAAACACATGGAGGCTAAACAATACACTACTTAATAAAGGAGTGATCACTGAAGAAATCAAAGAGGAAATCAAAAAATACCTAGAAGCAAATGACAATGGATACACAATGACCCAAAACCTAAGGGATGCAGCAAAAGCAGTTCTAAGAGGGAAGTTTATAGCAAGACAATCCTACCTTAAGAAACAGGAAACATCACGAATAAACAACCTAATCTTGCACCTAAAGCAATTAGAGAAAAAAGAAAAAAAAAAAAACCCCAAAGTTAGCAGAAGGGAAGAAATCATAAAGATCAGATCAGAAATAAATGAAAAAGAAAGGAAGGAAATTATAGCAAAGATCAATAAAACTAAAAGCTGGTTCTTTGAGAAGATAAACAAAACTGATAAACCATTAGCCAGACTCATCAAAAAAAAAGGGAGAACACTCAAATCAATAGAATTAGAAGTGAAAAAGGAGAAGTAACAACTGACACTGTAGAAATACAAAAGATCATGAGAGATTACTACAAGCAACTCTATGCCAATAAAATGGACAACCTGGAAGAAATGGGCAAATTCTTAGAAATGCACAACTGCTAAGACTGAACAAGGAAGGAATAGAAAATATGAACAGACCAATCACAAGCACTGAAGTTGAAACTGTGATTTAAAATCTTCCAACAAACAAAAGCCCAGGACCAGATGGTTTCACAGGTGAATTCTGTCAAACATTTAGAGAAGAGGTAACACCTATCCTTCTCAAACTCTTCCAAAATATAGCAGAGGGAAGAACACTCCCAAACTCATTCTATGAGGCTACCATAACCCTGATACCAAAACCAGACAAAGATGTCACAAAGAAAGAAAACTACAGGCCAATATCATTGATGAACATAGATGCAAAAATCCTCAACAAAATACTAGGAAACAGAATCCAACAGCACATTAAAAGGATCATACACCATGATCAAGTGGGATTTATTCCAGGAATGCAAGATTCTTCAATATATGCAAATCAATCAACATGCTACACCATATTAACAAATCAAAGGAAAAAAAACATATGATCATCTCAATAGATGCAGAGAAAGCTTTTGACAAAATTCAACACCCATTTATGATAAAAACCCTGCATAAAGTAGGCATAGAGGGAAATTTCCCCAACATAATAAAGGCCATATATGACAAACCCACAGCCAACATCGTCCTAAATGGTGAAAAACTTAAAGCATTTCCACTAAGATCAGGAGCAAGACAAGGCTGCACACTGTCACCATTCTTATTCAACATAGTTTTGGAAGTTTTAGCCACAGCAATCAGAGAAGAAAAGGAAATAAAAGAAATCCAAATAGGAAGAGAAGAAGTAAAGCTGTCACTGTTTGCAGATGACAGGATACTATACATAGAGAATCCTAAAGATGCTACCAGAAAACTACTAGAGCTAATCAATGAATTTGGTAAAGTAGCAGGATACAAAATTAATGCACAGAAATCTCTGGCATTCCTATACATTAATGATGAAAAATCTGAAAGTGAAATTAAGAAAACACTCCCATTTACTGTTGCAACAAAAAGAATACAAGATCTAGAAATAAACCTACCTAAGGAGACAAAAGACCTATATGCAGAAAATTATAAGACACTGATGAAAGTAATTAAAGATGATACAAATAGATGGAGAGATATACCATGTTCTTGGATTGGAAGAATCAACATTGTGAAAATGACTCTACTACCCAAAGCAATCTACAGATGCAATGCAATCTCTATCAAATTACCACTGACATTTTTCACAGAACTAGAACAAAAAAATTCACAATTTGTATGGAAACACAAAAGACTCCAAAGAGCCAAAGCAATCTTGAGAAATAAAAATGGAGCTGGAGGAGTCAGGCTCCCTGACTTCAGACTATACTACAAAGCTACAGTAATCAAGACAGTATGGTCCTGGCACCAAAACAGAAATATGGAACAGGATAGAAAGCCAGAAATAAACCCATGTACATATGGTCACCTTATCTTTGATAAAGGAGGCAAGAATATACAGTGGAGAAAAGAGAGCCTCTTCAATAAGTGGTGTTGGGAAAATTGGACAGGTACCTGTAAATGTATGAGATTAGAACACTCCCTAATACCATACACAAAAATAAGCTTAAAATGGATTAAAGACCTAAATGTAAGGCCAGAAATTATCAAACTCTTAGAGGAAAACATAGGCAGAACACTCTATGTCATAAATCACAGCAAGATCCTTTTTGACTGCCCTCCTATAGAAATGGAAATAAAAACAAAAATAAACAAATGGGACGTAATGAAACATAAAAGATTTTGCACAGCAAAGGAAACCATAAACAAGGTGAAAAGACAACCCTCAGAATGGGAGAAAATATTTGCAAATGAAGCAACTGACAAAGGATCAATCTCCAAAATTTACGAGCAGTTCATGCAGTTCAATAACAAAAAAACAACCCAATCCAAAAATGGGCAGAAGACCTAAATAGACATTTGTCCAAAGACGATATACAGATTGCCAACAAACACATGAAAGAATGCTCAACATCATTAATCATTAGAGAAATGCAAATCAAAACTACAATGAGGGCTTCCTTGGTAGCACATTGGTTGAGAGTCCACCTGCCAATGCAGGGGACACGGGTTTGTGCCCCGGTCCAGTATGATCCCACATGCCGCAGAATGGCTGGGCCTATGAGCCATGGCCACTGAGCCTCTGCATCCAGAGCCTGTGCTCCTCAACAGGAGAGGCCACAACAGTGAGAGGCCCGCGTACCGCAAAAAAAAAAAAAAAAAAAAAAACTACAATGAGATATCGTCTCTCACACTGGTCAGAATGGCCATATCAAAAAATCTAGAAACAATAAATGCTGGAGAGGGTGTGGAGAAAATGGAACACTCTTGCACTGCTGCTGGGAATGTAAATTGATACAGTCTCTATGGAGAACAGTATGGAGATTCCTTAAAAACTACAAATAGAACTACCATATGACCCAGCAATCCTACTACTGTGCATGTACCAAAATGTTCATTTCAGCTCTATTTACAATAGCCAAGAGATGGAAGCAACATAAGTGTCCATCATCACATGAATGGATAACGAAGATGTGGCACGTATATACAATGGAATATTACTCACCCATAAAAAGAAATGAAATTGAGTTATTTCTAGTGAGGTGGATGGGCCTAGTGTCTGTCATACAGAGTGAAGTAAGTCAGAAAAAGAAAGACAAAACCGTATGCTAACACATATATATGGAATCTAAGGGGGGAAAAATGTCCTGAAGAACCTAGGGGTAAGATGGGAATAAAGACACAGACCTGCTAGAGTATGGACTTCAGGATATGGGGAGGGGGAAAGGTAAGCTGTGACAAAGTGACAGAGTGGCATGGACATATATACACTACCAAACGTAAAATAGATAGCTAGTGGGAAGCAGCTTCATAGCACAAGGAGATCAGCTCAGTGCTTTGTGACTACCTAGAGGGGTGGGATAGGGAGGGAGAGAGGCGCAAGAGGGAAGAGATATGGGAACATATGTATATGTATAACTGATTCACTTTGTTATAAAGCAGAAACTAACACACCATTGTAAAGCAATTATAGATGTTAAATAAAGATGTTAAAAAATAAAATAATTTGGACAAAAAAAAAAGATAAAAAATGAAGGGGATTAAGAGGTACAAACTACCAGTTATAAAAAAGTCTCAAGGATCTAATGTACATCACAGGGAATACAGTCAATATTTTATAATAACTTTGTAATGTGTGTAATCTATAAAAATATCCAACCACTATGTTGTACATGTAAACCTAATATAATATTGAAAGTTAAATATACTTCAATAATTAAAAAAAAAGACTAGTGGATAGAGAGCAATTAAGAGGTGGTAACCTGGTTGATGGTTCTCTTCCTCTACCCCACTCAGAAGGCCACCCCCAACTACTAGCAGCTACATTGTACAGTTTGGTGGAGAAACAGAATTTAGACTGTGGACTGCAGTCTTTCCCTTTGGGCTGAACACTATCCAGCCTCCCTGTGCCTCCTGGGAATCCTGGTGAGAAAGTCTGTCCCGAGGCATGCTGCTCCACTGGCTCTTTGCTCCTTTTCCCTTCCTAGAAATTTGTGACCAAATTCTGGAGGGCTACCTTACTGAGCTCATGCAGTGACAATGTTAACTGACACTAGCTGGCCCTGGGGCTGAAGTTAGTGCTGCTTCCTTCAGCCAAGGGGGGACTTAGTGATGGGTCTCAGGGTCCCTCTGCCCTTTGCATAGAACTCTCCTGATTCAAAAATAAAAAACACTAGGGTTTAGTGCAATGTCTTTCTGTCTCCACAGGGCACTGGATGTCCTATACCAAGGTTAGAATTCTGTGGGGCAGTGGGAGAGAATTGTATTTCTTGGGCCTTTTAGATATCAGTGAACAGATGATGATGATCCCTCCAACCAGCTGTGAAAAAAGAAATAATTCCCTCTGATGTGAGGGCTGAGGCTACCACTACTAAGACCTAACTATACATGGATCCTTTTAGGCCACAACAAACCTCCATTCTTATTCTTATGGTCCTTACTAATGAATATGTTATCGATATTGTTATATCGTCTTATGTGTACATGTGGATGTATACACATGAACTGTCACAGTCATCAGAACACAGCAAAACAGCATGAAGAATTTATTCTATCTTCCAGACACTGGTAAGACTAAATATACTGCCTAGGGACAGATTCCTTGCACAAAGGGGTCAAGATGTTCTTGGCAGGTGAATCAGTTTGGCATTTAGTGCCATGTAGGTTTTGCAGGATCTTAACAGCACTTGAAGCCTTCTTCAGTTTTGGCCTAGTCATCCCTCCGTGTTATATTGAGAGGGCCACACTATTCAGCTTCTACAAGACCACACTTGTTTTTTGTCCAGTTTTTCTGAGCACATTATATCTGATTATGGCCATGGAGTTATAGCCAAAGCCACACATTAGTGAGCCAAATCATAGGGCACGTGATGGACTCTCTATGCTCTATGTCACCCCTAAATCACAGGGAGATTGAATGTTTTTATGGACAATGAAAAGACAGGCTTAAGCAGCTGATACAAGAGGACAAGATATCCTCAGCCTGGGCTATGCATCTCAGGTAAGAGATCTGGAGTCTCAATGTAGCAATTCCTCGAAGGGTACTTCTTGATTACACCATTTGTTTGATCAGGCTTTCTGTTCCCTTCTTTCAATCTCATGCTCTTATTTTACAGTTACTGACACCTTGTGCAACATGATGGGCGTTTAGTGGCATTCCATCACCTTCAATCCCCTTCCTGAAGACTCAAATAGGAGACAAGGATGGCTTTTAAACAGCAAGTATGGAAGATAATGTAAACCTATTTTGAAACATTAAAAATTCAGGATTTTGTGCTAATTCTTTAAGACAATGCATCTTTCTGGTTAAATATAAAATTTAAACATGTTTTTCTATAAAAATGCTTTTGTCCCTTTTGCATACAACTACTTACTGGATGAAAGTAGAAAATAGTTTAAAAAACTATGAAGTTTTGATTACCAAATTGGACACACTAATTACAACAACTACCACAAGAAAAATCAAGCCCTAGCACCTCAACAGGTGCGAGAGAAGGGGGAGAACATTAATATTTTTAGTTTTCAGAACTAGCTTTCCCTCCTCCTGAAGAAAAACTCCTGTACTGCATTTCCAAGCTGTTGTGCCGCTTTGAGGTCAAACAAACTTCTGAGCCTATGATCTGCAGTCATGAGGGTGACAAACTGATGTCATGGATGAACACAACTTTTTTTTTTTTTTACTGGTGTATAATTGCTTTACAATGTTGTGTTAGTTTCTGCTGTAAACAGAAGTGAATCAGCTATATGTATACATATATCCCCTCCCTCTTGGACCACTCTCTCTCCCCCCCTTCCCACCCACCTAGGTCATCACAGAGCACTGAGCTGAGCTCCCTGTGCTATGCGGCAGGTTTCCACTAGCCATCTATTTTACACATGGTAGTGTATAAACGTCAATCTTAATCTCCCAATTCGTCCCACCCTCCCCTTCCCTCCCTGTGTCCACATGCCCATTCTGTATGTCAGCATCTCTATTTCTGCCCTGGAAATAGGTTCATCTGTACAATTTTTCTTGAATCCACATGTAGGTGTTAATATATGATATTTGTTTTTCTCTTTCTGACTTACTTCACTTTGTATGATAGACTCCAGGTCTGTCCACATCTTTACAAATGACCCATTTTTTTACTTTTTATGGCTGAGTAATATCCCATTGTATATATGTACCACATCTTCTTTATCCATTCAACTGTTTTTGGACATTTAGGTTGCTTCCATGTCCTGGCTGTTGTAGATAGTGCTGCAATGAATATCGGGGTGCATGTGTCATTTTGAATTATGGTTTTCTCAGGGTATATGCCCAGTAGTGAGATTGCTGGGTCATATGGTAGTTCTATTTTTAGAGTTTTAAGGAACCTCCCTACTGTTCTCCAAAGTGCCTGTATCAATTTACATTCCCACAACCGTGCAAGAGGGTTCCCTTTTCTCCACACCCTCTCCTGCATTTATTGTTTGTAGATTTCTTGACGGTGGCCACCCTGACTGGTGTGAGGTGATACCTCATTGTAGTTTTGATTTGCATTTCTCCAATAATTAGTGATGTTGAGCATCTTTTCATGTGCCCCTTGACCATCTGTATGTCTTCTTTGGAGAAATGTCTATTTGGGACTTCCACCCATTTTTTGATTGGGTTGTTTGCTTTTTGATATTGAGCTCCATGACCTGTTTGTATATTTTGGAGGTTAATCCTTTGTCTGTTGCTTTGTTTGCAAAAGCAAGACAAATAAATTTTTGAAACTGACTGTCTCATGCAGTTCCCTTTAAAACCACAGACTGGTTTGGTCTGGATTAGGAACCTTAGGGTAGGAGGTGCCTTGATGGCAGGCTACATTAGGACCCCAGTTAACCTGACTGCCTAATCAATGTATATCCTACTGGGAGTGCCCTAACATTGTAAACTCTTTGTTTCCAGAAGACGACGTATATCCCCTGTGATTGTACTTCTGTGTGTACCTGCACTAGCATGACATTGCCTCAGCCATGCAAGGCATTCAGGTCAACTTCAACTTAATAGCCAGAGCTGTGCTCTGCCTGAGTTGATGCCTCATACAGAAGCTTAAGGAAGAAGGTTCCTTGCTCTCTAAAGTAGACCCTAATGGCCTATGGGACATCTTTTCCTGGCTTGGTAATTGTTGGTATTCATGGCTATATTCCCTCCATCAACAGGCCTGATCATCCTGCTTGGATTGATCTTGATGACTATGGTCCTCTGTGGTCTCAGACTATTTACAAGGTTCTTGTCACAGCCCCTCAAAGTCTGACTTCTTTGGGTCCATATGGGGTAGGCTGTTTCTCACTCAGGCACTGAAAAACCAAGGGACAGTGTTGAAGAGTCTGGCTCCTGGCCAGAATCTTGAGTGATCTTTCATGCTCAGCCACAGGCAATGACAAAGGCTCTCTTGCCAGGCTTCATAGCTTTCCCCACACCAATTTGGTGTACAGTGAGTAGTGCACTGCCATATCTGAAGGGAGTTGCAGAGAAGGATTCATGCTCCCCTTGCTGGCTATGTATATATATATATATATATATATATTCCTAGCCCAGGCCCTATAAGGTTTCCTTATTGGCATCCTAGGGCTGAGGTCCTCTAAGTGTTCATCTGCAGAGATTTCTTTACTGGGGGAGAAGGTAACCTTAAAGACATTTTCTCACTCTAACTCAATACTTTTGCAATCCTAGACTTTCTCCCTCTTCTTCTACCCAATGCCAGGGTCCATAAAATGCCAGAAACCTTTTGTTTTGGTATTCCCTCAGCAATGAGACAAATTTTCCCATCTGTGTGGATACATCTGAACCTTGCCTGGTGTCATTCATGGAAACAATGGAACTCTGGTTGGGTCCATAACTTCTTTCTGGCCTTTTGCTTATATGCAGCAGCTGAATAAAGGCTTGACTGATACTTTAATTTGGGCTCATTGACTTAATCAACCACCCTAATTCTTGGCACTTATCTCTCTCCAACTCAGCCCTTGACAATGAAAATGGGTAGAAGGATCTCCATATTATTTCTTCTCTTTCATTGTGGTACCCCAACACAAGGATCAGTGTTTTAAGGCCTACATATCAAGAACACTCAGTTTGATTGCTTTTGCTCAGTTAAGAAGAGGACCTAAGACTAGACAATCAGCTTTTTACAGAAAGAAAGAAAGGAAGGGAGGGAGGGAGGAAGGTGGGAGGGAGGGAATGTAAGTTAGACTATGGGCCTTATAATGAATAACATTTTTTTAAAAAATCAAGCTGTACACTAGTTGATAGGATACTATACATTATGATCAGAATAAATAAATAAATCAATGAATGAATAGATAAGGGGTCCCACTACAATGGTCAGCATAATACCCCATATATATATATATATATATATATATATATATATATATATATATATATATGGTTCTAAAAAGGAAGCAAATATAAGAATTATAAATATTGGTTAAGTTACATCTTAACCAACTAAAAATCAATTTTGCTAATGATTTTAAATTATACTTATACTTATCCACAAAAAATGAGGAAAATATGTTCTCACAGCATGTTTTTTCATCCATGCAGCACAGAGCATTATACCTAAATCATGTTCACAAAATACTTGACAGGCCCTTAGGCAAATAGATAACTCCCTAATGTTAATGTAGTCTGGAACTGGGGATAGTCTAAACAAAAGTTTCTAGAAAGGATGTTACTTCAAAACTCAAACATCTGACTATATAATCTGCAATCTACAGTTATAAGTTTGGCTACTTTATATGCATCCCACATTGAAATCTTTAATCTCACACCTTGACTGTTTTCCTCCAGATCATTTCTCAGTAGAGTGCAAGGTCCGATTGCTATCCAAGATTATTAACTTTTTGTTTTACAAGTAACAGTAGTCCCTAAGTGTATTTCCACTTCAGAATGCATGATGCCTGTACTTCTGATATAGACAACACATAGAAGAAAAAGGAAAAAAGTTTATTCTCTCCCAATCTATTTTTTGCATCCTGAAGAATTTGAAGATGACTCATACTATAGCTACATAACAGTAAAATAGATGATTTAGGCAAGAATAAATAGAATGACTCCACTAACTAGACTCTGGTGAAAAATGAAACATCAAAGCAAATCATTAATGAGCAGAGCAAAGAAAAAAGAAAGAAAACAGACCTGACAGTTTCTGCAATAGAGAATTCTGTCTGACGTCTTTTCCATAGCAACCAGATGGAGGTGGCTAAAGCGATGAGCCTTACTGATGTGCTGGCTTTAGATAAACATTCTACAAATGTTACTGTTGTCAGGAAGTCACTAGGATTGATGAGTTGGGGTGAGGAAGACATAGCAGAGTTAGCTTTCTTTCTGAAATATATCATACAGTATATTTCTGCGTATATCTACTTTTGAAATATTTTTGATTAAACACATACATTCATACTCCAGAAATGTTTAACATACATACTTTCAAAGATCTATTAATCCACTTTTCCTAGTAAATGTATTTTTAACAGTGTGCAGAATCTTCACCGTTAGAAAGAATACAATGTCACTGAAGATTAGGCTTACAACCTAAATATATATATTAGAACTGAAGTCTTTAATTTAGATCATCTTCTTTGTGTATTTTACTTCCTGAATTTCATTTTAGCTACTTTCAATGTTTACTCCATAATCAGACTGTAGCTTATAAATCTAGACTAAAATTAATGTTGTTCCAAATCGGTGCAAAACAATTTAATTCAATATCTGAGAGGATTAAAACTATGCATTTTTCTTTTGCTATTTCATACAGTATAGGTATTGATTTGCACAGCCTAAGCCATCATAAATAACTGATTTGAATCCACAATTGCACACTTGGAATTTTATGCCTCTTTTAATGTTTTGTATCTTGAATGGACCATACTTATTTTTTTATATAAAAGTTGTACATTTTTAAACCTCACATACCCTGAATTGTCTTTTTCCCTCCTTATACTTAAGTATATGTTCCAATATATTTTGTTCCTGGGGTTCAGTGCTGTGCTTACAGTCACTCCTGCAAGTCTGAACAGTTGCCCTGATCTGTGATTTAAAAAAATGAAGAAAATCTCTCCATCCAAATAATTAATATATATTTTTTTACTCTGACAATGTACTTTTATGCTAATGCAATATTCTTCATTATGAAGGATTCTATCTTTATATAGTCTTTTATGCCATATTTTTTTAAAATTGAAAAACACCTAAGCTGTTTTCAAAATATAGAAAATATGTATTTTACTGAGTGTTAACATCATTTTAGCATAATTTAAAAAAACTTTTTATATAGAATAAATTTGAAAAACTTTTTTATACATTCGTATCTTCCCGTGTCCTTTCTGTAAATAAGAATTCACTCTTTCCTAGTTACAGTGTTAGATACAAGGGACATAAGCAAAAACAAAACATAGTCCTTGTCCTTAAGATGCTCACAGTCTAGTAATGAGAAATAGGAAGGCATGAAAAAGAAGGGAAGTTATAACACAATCTACTTAGTCTGCAATAAAGTATGAATGCTGGTTATAATTGTAAAACACCTTCTACTGATATTATGAAATTACTTGTATATATTTCTTGAATAGCAGTAAACTGAAAGAAGATATTTCCTGTAGAAAATAATGAAAATGTTCTTGAATTCTAGCTAACAGAATAATTTTCTGAAATGTTTTGATTGATTTAAACTTTATTCACAACTAGAAATACTCATAACTAAAAAAAATTAAAGATTACTATGCAGTGTGTTAAATTCTTTACATGAGTTTTTCACTTTATCCCTATTATAACTTGACATAAGTCATATTTATTGTAATATTGATGTGTGTTAATACAGAGTATTCAAAGTTTTGCAAATCATGAGGAATTTAGTAAAGAATTTTTAAAATACTTTACGAAGACAAGATATATGCATCATAAATATGAATATTGAGGACTTGTGTGCCATAATTTTAATTGTAGTTAACACTTAGATAAAATTAAAATGTGTTATTTATAGCATAGAACAGAATAACTGAGTTTATCCTAAATTTGAATAATCACATTAATAAAAATTATACGTAAAAGAAATAAGTACAATGTGTTTGTTCTCAGAGATGAAAATAATCTCAATATTACACTTCCAACAATTGTGAAGATTGTGAAATTTTATCCTACTTGCAAGCTCACAAGTTAACCTACCACAGTTTCATGTAAAACTGAGATGCCACTGGAACTGGGTCTGCTGAGTTCTTGAATATACACACCATTTGCATTTGATAAGTGAGGTTTTGGGGGCTTTTTCCACCTTGTTAGTGTTGTATTTGGAGTTGAACTACCTCAAATAGTCATAAGCCCTCCTTGGGCAGGTGGTCAGTTTTAACAAAAGCATCACAGCCAACTAATAACTGCTTTTCCAAAAATGTGTACCTGGTGGTCACATCAGAGAGGATACAAGGCAAAACTCTAGGGGAGTTGTCTGGCTTGAGGCTGCTTCTCTTTGCCAGAAGCTTCAATCACCAGTCACAGACATTTGTGTTGTATCTAATACCTAGTTTTAATAAGGTGCTGGGGCTCCATTTTGATAATAGGTGGCTGGAGAGACAGCAATTTTTTTTTTTGAGAAGGCATTGTGAATCTACCCACACAATCCCAAGAAAGTTTACTTGTCAAGTGGGCCCCAGAATTTTGTCAGGGTTTACCAATCTTCTGGAGAAGTGATAACACCGTAGAGTCAGGCTACTGAGACTGAGACATCATTTGCCAACCAACAGGACATTACTTATGTTGGGAAAGCTTTTGACATCAGAGGGCAGAGTCATGCACACTAAATTCTGATCCACTCATTAGTGGCAAATACTAGGAGAGTGTGTCTCATTAACACTTCTCTACCTGTAGCTTTTCTCAGTTCACGATAACATCCTCTGTTGCTAATGAAATGTGACGTATAAGCACATAACACATCAATGCCTACTATATGTTTAGATGTACAAGCAAATATCCATTGAATTGGCTCAAGGAATTCCTCCTACAAGGACAATTTAGTTTTCTTCCCCATGTTTTTTATTTAATATTTCCTATTTTTTTAAACTAGAAGCAAAGACCTTTATTGCTAACAGCACAATAGACATATGGGTTCATGTTCTTTTCCCCCACGTTGCAAAGCAAAAATGCAGAAGTGAGTTCATATGGATGTTGTGCAAATAATGGGTTTGTGTCACAGCTGAGAAACCATGAGTTTAGAAATCCCAATCTTTTATTTATTTATTTATTTTTATTTTTTATTTTGACCACCCACAGGGCATGTAGGATCTTAGTTCCCTGACCAGTGATTGAACTCGTGCTCCCTGCAGTGGAAGCTTGGAGTCCTAACCACTGGACCACAAGGGAATTCCCAGAAATCCTGGTCTTTTAAAGGCTGCTAGTAAATCTATTCACCCTTTGTCTAGGAGGAAGATAGTACCCTTATTATTCTTGTCAGAAAGTAAATTTGCCCTCTGCCTGGGAAGGAGACATTTCTCTATCTTCCAAGAATGTTTGCTATGCTAACATCCATGAAAATATTTTACAGATCTAAAGCTGATTTAAAAAAATGCAGAAACATAGCAAATCCATGGAAGATCCATATGATTGGAGACGATATTTTAAGCCTGGATTTCTCACTAAGACAAGGCACTGGATTTCTCACTAAGGCACTTGTGCTAATTGTTTTATTCCCATAAGTTTTCAGCTTCCTTGGAACATAACAGGGAC
The DNA here is from genome assembly GCF_005190385.1 of Monodon monoceros. NCBI lineage: Eukaryota > Metazoa > Chordata > Mammalia > Artiodactyla > Monodontidae > Monodon > Monodon monoceros. Next base: position 1,147,965 of record NW_021697799.1, on the reverse strand, counting down.
ACATATCTGATAGAAATGAATGAAATGAAGTGTAATAGAATAAGATCTGTATTTGCAATAGAGGATGACATATGCTTTAGAATTTTAGTGGCACCATTTCAGTAGTCTGAAATGTATGAGAACCTCCACAGTAAAAAGCTATCAGTATTAAGCATAACATTTGGGGTTTTTTTTGTTTGTTTTTTGATTTTTTTTCACTTTACTTACTGGATTATAGTTGACTTACAATATTATATAAATTTAAGTGTGCAATATAGTGATTTGACATTTTTATAGAATACACTCCATCCAAAGTTGTTATAAAACATTGACTATGTCCTTTGTGCTATTACATTTATTTTATAACTGGTAGTTTGTACCTCTTAATCCTCTTCACTTATTTTGCCCCTTTCCCCACCCATTTTCCTGTGGTAACCACTAATTTATTTTCTGTATCTGAGTCTGTTTTGTTATATTTATACACTTATTTTGTTTTTTAGGTTACACATTTAGGTGAAAACATACAGTATTTATCTTTTCCTAATTGACTTATTTCACTAAGTACAATACCCTTCAGATCCACCCATATTGTCACAAATGGCAAGATTTCAATTTGTTGAGGTCTGAGTAATATTCCATTGTGTGTGTGTGTGTCCATTGTGTGTGTGTGTGTGTATACACACACACACACACACACACACTGGAATATATATATATATACCTGTCAGTGGGCACTTAGTTTGCTTCCATATCTTGGCTACTGCAAGTAATGCTATGAACACTGGGGTGTATATATCTTTTTGAATTAGTGTTTTCATTTTGTTTGAATAAATACCTAAGAGTGACTTACTGCATTGTATAACAGTTCTATTTTTAATTTTTGAAGAAACTCCATACTGTTTTCCATAGTGACTTCACCAACTTGCCTAACCGCCAACAGTACACAAGGGTTCCTTTTTTCCACATCCTTACCAACACTTGTTATTTGTTGTTTTTTTGATAATAGCCATTATGATAGGTGTGAGGTGACATCTCATTGTGGTTTTGATTTGCATTTCCCTGATGATTAGTGATGTTGAACATCTTTTCATATTCCTGTTGGCCATTTTTATGTCTTCTTTGCAAAATGTTCATTCAGGTACTCTGCCTATTTTTTAATATGTTTGTTTTTGGTTTTGAGTTATCTGAGTTTTTTACATATTTTGGATATTAACCCCTTATTGGAAATATCGTTTGCAAATATCTTCTATTCAGTAGTTTTCCTTTTCAGTTTGATGATGGTTTCTTTCACTGTGAGAAAGCTTTTTAATTTGATTAAGGTCCCATTTGTTTATTTTTTCTTTTGTTGCTCTTCCCTGAGAAGACATACCCAAAAAAATTATTGGCATGACTGATGTCAAAGAGCATACTGCCTCTGTTTCCTTTGGGGAATTTTTTGGTTTCAGATCTTGTATGTAAGTCTTTAATCTATTTTAAGTTAAATTTGTGTACGGTGTGAGATGGTAGTCCAGTTTGATTATTTTGCAATTACCTGTCCAGTTTTCCCAACACCATCTATTGAGTAGTCTGTCTTTTCCCTGTTATATATTCTTGTCTCCTTTGTCTTAGACTAACTGATGAAATATAGTCATATAAATTGACATACATAAGTGTGAGTTAATTTCTGAACTCTCTAGTCTGTTCCATTGATCTATGTGTCTGCTTTTGTGCCAGTACAATACTCTTTTGATTACTGTAATTTGTAATATCGTTTGAATTCAAGGACTGTGATATCTCCAACTTTGTTCTTTCTTCTCAAGTTTGCTTTGGCTCTTGAGCATCTTTTGTGGCTCCATCCCAAAACAGGATCATTTGTTCTGGTTCTGTTAAAAATGCCATGGATATTTTGATAGGAATTGCATTAATCTGTAGATTGCTTTGGGTAATATGGATATTTTAACAATATTATTATTCCATAAACATGGAATACCTTTCCATTTATGTATCATCTTCCATTTCTTTAATCAATGTCTTTTTGTTTTCAGAATACAGGTCTTCCACTTCCTTCGTTAAATTTATTCCTAAGTATTTTACTCTTTTGGAATTAATAGTAAATATGATTGTTTTCTTGATTTGTCTTTCTGATATTTCATTATTAGTGTATAGAAATGCAATAGATCTTTTATATTAATTTGTATCCTGCAACTTTACTGAATTCCTTTATTAGCTGCAATAGTATTTCTGTGGAGTCTTTAGGGTTTTCTATATATAGTACCATGTCATCTGCAAATAGTAGAAGTTTTATTTCTTCCTTTCCAATTTGGATGTCTTTTATTTCTTTTTCTTGTCTGATTGCTGTGGCTAGGACTTCTTATACTATGTTAAAGAGAAGTGAAAAGAGTGGGCATTCTTGTCTTTTTCTTAAAGGAAAAAGCTTTCAGCTTTTTAGCATTGAGTTTGAAGTTAACTGTTGTTTTGTCATCAGTGGTGTTTATTATGTTTACTTATTATGTAAACATAATAATTATGTTTACATAATGTAAATATAAGTAAACATAATGTAAAAATAAGTAAACATAATTATGTTTACTTATTATGTTTACTTATGTTTACTTATGTTTACTTCTAGTCCAACTTTGTTGAGAGTTTTTATCATGAAGGGTGTTAAATTTTATCAAATGCTTTTTCTACATCTATTGAGAGGATCATGTATTTTTAATCCTTAAGTTTTTTAATGTGGTGTGTCATGTTGATTGATATGTGAATACTTAACCATCCTTACCTCCCTGCAATAAATATCACTTGATTATAAATTATGATCCTTTTAATATACTGTTAAATTGGGTCTACTAATTAAGTTCATCTGGTCTAATGTGTTACTTAAGCCCACTGTTGCCTTATTGATTTTCTGTCTGTATTATCTGCCCATGATGCAAATGGAGTATTAAAGTCCTTTACTATTGTAGTAATGTCAATTTCTCCCTTTTTGTTTGTTAATATATGCTTTATATATTTAGGCACTCCTATATTAGTTGCATATATATTTACAAATGTTATATCCTTTCTTGAATTGACCCCTTAGTCCTTATATAATGCCATTGTTTGTCTTCTGTTATAGACTTCATTTTAAAGTCTACCTTGCCTGATATGAGTATTGCTTCCCCAGCTTTATTTTCATTTCCATTGGCATGGAGTATCTTTTCCATCCCTTCTCTTTCCATCTGTGTGTGTTTTTTAGCTTTGAAGTGAGTCTTTTGTAGGTAGCATTTGATGGGTCGAGAAAAAAGTGAAAATATTTTGGCTTTACTTGTCAGCAATGATAAAAACAATGCATTTCTTTAATCAACAAGTTATTTAATGAATATTATTGGAAAAATAAAAACAGTGCAAAAATTGGGTGAAAATTACAGAAACACTAAGCATCTACTCCCTTGTGTGTGTGGAAGATTATAAAGTAATCTGTATAAATCAATGGAATTCAAGGCTTTATCACCATAGTCTTTTTTTTTTTTTTGCGGTACGCGGGCCTCTCATTGTTGTGGGCTCTCCCATTGCGGAGCAACAGGCTCCGGACGTGCAGGCTCAGCAGCCATGGCTCACAGGCACAGCCGCTCTGTGGCATGTGGGACCTTCCCAGAACGGGGCATGAACCCATGTCCCCTGCATCGGCAGGCAGACTCTCAACCACTGCGCCACCAGGGAAGCCCATATCACCATAATCTTTTAATTATTAATGTATAAAAGATAATTTCATTGATTTTAGAAAAATTCTAATATAATTACAAAATATTCAACACTAAAAGCAAAAGTTAAATTGAAAAAAATTCTTCCAGATATGAACACTGACACTAAGTCAACAATATTCAAGACATCTATGTATAGATAGATAGATAGATAGATAGAAATTTTAAAAATAAAAAAATAGAAATATTTTATAAGCATAGGGGTAATTTTGCCAATATGGGGATATATTACACCTGATAATGACTATGAGGGACAGACTGCAGTCCAACAAAGATAGATTTATTAGATTGTCACAACACTTGAGAGTATCTGAGAGGAACAATTGAGTTTCTTTCACCAAACAAAAGAAGAGACAGTGTTGATATTGGATTTGGGAAAAAGATGTGTTTTAGGTCAAATTTAAATAAAGCAGTGGTTTGATAGTCTCAGCAAAGCAGGGCTGTTTGTACAGGGTTTAATAGCAGTTCTTGGATGCTTAATTGGACCCAGAGTCCTGTCTTCCTTGGAAACTAGAAAGTTAAGATAAATATAAAGTACTGTGTTTGGCAACCCTTTAGCCGAAGTCCTGTTCTTGAATTGGAAATGGAAACTGCTTATATGTATCAAAGTGCCTAAGATCCTTCAAGTAACAGTAGGATTTTCCATTTTTTTATGATTTCAAGCAGCAATATTTCTGACAGTCTATGATTTTAGAGATTGTTTCTTTAGCATTGTGTCTTTTGTTAATTATATAAATGGTATTAATAAGTTCACAATGGAATCCTACAGTAAACATATTTTAGCAAACATATTTGTTTTAATCTTTCCTGTATTTAAAAAAGAATATCACATGTTCACTTGTCAATATAGCTAAGGATGATATTGTCACCGCCTCTCCCTCAGAATAAGGTAATCATTGCTTCATTGGTTTCCAGGATTGAATCTGGCTGTGAAAAAAATCAAAGGTCAGCCTGATACTTCCCTTTAATTTACATTTTTCTAACTACACACAGGACAATTTCTTCTCCTTCTCCTTCCCCTTTCTCTTCCCCTTCCCTTTCCCCTTCTTCTTCTCTTTCTTATCCTTCTCCTTCTCCTTTTCCTTCTTCTTCTTCTTCTTCTTCTTTTTCTTCTTCTTATTATCTCCATAGTGTCTTCAGAGGAATTCTAGTGTTTTTCCCACCTAGTCAAGTGTTTATCATAGCCCTGTAACAACTTCTGGCATCATATTGATCCCTTAATTAAGCACTGGTTTGGGAATTTGTACTTTCATCTGGACAATTTGTGCTTTCATCTAGGTGCATTAGCGTAGTTATTTTACCTCCCCTACTTTACTCAGGTGATTTTCTCTATAAACCCTCACCACTTGACTCAAAAAATAAATGGGATAAAAGTACTTGTGTTTTATATGCTATTTTAATAGTTTGCAATGGAGAAGGATAATTTCTGGTCATCTCAGCTTGGTTCTGCAGAATCCCAGCTTGTTGTTGGGAGATGATTAGCTCTGTGAATATAGTCATTCTGTCTCCCTTACAGTACTTTCCTACAATTAAAGCAAACCAAAGAATGAGTTCAAGGACTGACTTTATTTTCCTGAGAACTTGCTGGAGAAGTACATGTGGTTATACTCATCAGCTTCTTGGATATTTTTCTTTTTCATGAACTGCCTTCCTATCCTATCCTTTTGATTATATTGAATATAGGGTATGTTAATATGCAGCTCCAAGATTTGCCCAACTAGCCAAACCATAGTGTTATTGGCTATAAGTTCAATATTAATGAACAAATATTATGTATTAAATTATGTGTCTAAACAGAAGTATACATAAAACAAGTTACGCATCCATCAGTTGACAAAAATATCGTGACTAGAGGCTTACAGAAACCTAACCCTGTATTTCCCTTAGGAGCAACAAACAGTTAAGTATTCATTAATTCAGTGTTCATGGTAATTGACAGAACATAACTATTACAAATAATGAGTATCAATTGAATATATTTTTAATAATTTCATAGAAATAGAAGTGAATGTGATTCTCTTCTATTTTTAACAAGAATAAGATATGTGATAGATGCAACTTTACTTGCTGCCCCCACACTTAATTTTTCCTTTGTTTTTCTTATCCATGGGGCATCTACAGCATTTTTTTCCCTCTCTACTTCTACTTTTGCCTTACTGGTTCCTATACACAAGGCATTCATGAACACCTTATTTTTAATACTCACTCTTAAAGATTAGAAACCTAATTAGTTTTCTCATAAAGGTATTAAATTTTCACTTATCTATCATTTTTCTACATAAGTCATATCCAAGTTGATATGATGTGAAAGAAAAATGGATTTTGCTTCCATCCATCCATTACCTTACTTACTTACCACTTTTGAATTAAAGTGACTGTCCAAATTTCTTGCCCATTTTTAATGCAGTTATGTGCATATGAACTCTTATTTAACCTGGATATTAATCTTTTATTAGAATATGTTTCACTGACATTTTATCCCATTCTGTGGATTTTATTTTCATTTCCTTTGTATGTTTTAAGTGGCTAAAGTTTTCAGTTTTGATGAAGTGTTATATATCAAATTATTTATTTATTTATTTATATTTTTATATATTTGTTTATTTTTGGCTGCGTGTGTCTTCATTTCTGCATGTGGGCTTTCTCTAGTTGCAGCGACCAGGGTTTACTCTTTGTTGTGGTGCACAGGCTTCTCACTGGGGTGGCTTCTCTTGTTGTGGAACACAAGCTCTAGTCACGTGGGCTTCAGTAGTTGTGGCATATGGGCTCAGTAGTTGTGGCTTGTGGGCTCTAGAGCACAGGCTGATTAGTTGTGGTGCACAGGTTTAGTTGCTTTGTGGCATGTGGGATATTCCCAAACGAGGGATCGAACCTGTGCTCCCTGCATTGGCAGGTGGATTCTTAACCATTGTGTCACCAGGAAGTCTCTATCAAATACTTTAAAATGATTTACATTATTTGTTTCCCAAAAAAATCTTAGCCTAGACCAAGCTCACAAAGATATTCTCCTATATTTTCCACTAGAAATTTAATAAGTATAGATTTTACTTTTAAACTTATTATTGTTTTGAGTTAATTTTTTAATACATTGCAAGAAATGAGTGGAGATTTTATTTTTTTTTAATTTTTGGTTGAATTGTTTCAGCACCATTTGGTAAGAAGCCCATCATTTTCCCATTGAATTGGCACTTGTGAATGGTCTTATACATGGGTCTATTTCTAGGGTTCCATTGATCTATGTAACTTTCCTTTTGCCCATATCATACAGTTGAATTATGTTTACAGCAGCTATTGAAATCCAGTAATGTTATCCTGCCAGGTTTTGTTTGTAATTTTGATTTTTCTCTGGCTATTCTATGAACTTGTCAATTAAATGGCTTCACTCTGATATGTCTTGGTAGTGTACAACTGCAATAAAAAATAATGTTAACTAAAAAAAGGTTCTTTGAGAATCTATCTAATCTCCTAGTTTTTTTGCAAAACCTTTCATTGACACTTTCTAGAAAACAATAAAAACTGAAAGAATGAGTGTCAATGACTTGTTAAAAATATTCAGAATCAACAGTGAATCACTTTTAAACCATGCATAATAAGTCACAATTTATGCCCCAGTTGAGAACTAATCTCCTTTTCTTCCATTAACAATATATACTTATATAGCACATATTAAATGTCTTCCTTATTTTCAAGCTTGATTAACTTGATTGGCTGTGAAGGTAAGGTAATGATTATATTTTACCTTGTCACTTCCTAGCAGAGTTTTTGCGTATATTTGTCCTTAAATTTTAACTAATGTGAATTAAAAGGAAAATGTTTTCTCTTCTTTTAAAGATGTTCACAAAACTGTAAAATAATTTGCTATGATTTTTCTTTGAGTGTGTTTAAAATAGAGTTTAGCTAAAAATTGGAAGTAATCTTAAGAACTACAGTAGATTATAAATTTACACTATATGCTTATGCTTCTAAGAGTGTAAAATCTGATTTCAAGAATTAAAGAAGTACATTGTCTAAGGCTAAAGATTTAGTTCATGGATTTGTTTTAGTGAAGTACATAGTATAGTAACAATATGTGTCTAATGTCATCAAGAAGAGATTTGAAAATTAGGAAAATACTTTCATATAAATATAGACATTGTCTTTCAATCTTGTTTTAATCCTCTCTGAGGGCCAGATAAGATATAAATTTTAAAAAATAAAAGTGAAACAGATTTTTTAAAGTCGTTAAATAAAAGCATAAAGATAAAGTGTTGAAATGGGAGGGTAGGACCTCCTGGGATCTCATTATCAAATTAATTCAGACACATTCAAGTACATTCTACTATAATCTTTTCTCAGTCTCCAGCCATAAGAAGCCCATGCTATTTGTTTTCTCTGCTTCCCACTATAGAGATAAGCAGTGTATTGAGATGGAAAGAAAAGGTATTTAATACTAATTTTCGTATTAAGACACTAGGGTTCATAATGGATCATTGGTTTTCTTTCAATTATATGTCAGCATTAATTTTTTCTTACAAGAATGAACCCAGGTAGAATTCTTAGAATAGGTTGTAATATATTTTTCTAATCATAATTTATAGAATTACTGTTGCTTTTTTCTGTAGTTGATTAGACAATATATGGATATCATCCATTCCTTTTAGGAATATTGAGATTTAGCATGTCCTGTTTGATAAATTTTTATTCAACTTGTGTTAACAAAGAGACATCAATCAAAAGTACCACTCAAATATACGGTTCTATTTGTTTTATTGTGGAGATTTTAAGAACATTTATTGATGTCATACTTCAGTAAGATTTGCTAAGATTAAAGATACAGATATATGAAGATGGGAGGATGACAGAGAAGTTGGATTAAATTATAACAGGCTTACAAACGCTATGTTGTTTAAGGGTATACAGTTGGAACTAATAGACAAATAAGCCCTGGAGAGATAATGCACTGCTTAGTGGTTGTAGTCAATAATAGTCTATTATAAACTTCAAAGTTGCTAAGAGACCAAATGTTAACTGGTCACACACAAAAAAGAAATGGTAATTATGTGGTGTGATAGAGGTGTTAGCTAACACAAAGGTGATAATCATATTGCAATATATAAATGTATCAAATCAACACCCATTGTAGACCTTAAAGTTACATAATGTTATACGTCAATTATATTTCAATTTAAAAGAAAGCTGTTGCAGGAACAGAGGATACAACCAATCATTATAGGATGGCACCCAATTCAGTGTAGAGGGGAGAAGACTTTGCAAAGTGTCCCTCTTTCTGTCTGGCAAACCTATATAATTAGAAACAATTACGAAGTTATAGAAAGGCAGAGATATTACCCTAGTTGAGACCAAAGACAAGGGAAAAGAGTTTAGAAGCTCAACTCAGAGCAACATCTTGTGTTTGTGAACAATCAAATTTTTCCCTGAATCCTTTGAATGCTCCAAAGATTGTAGTTTCAAACAACAAAAATAGATCTTCTCCTTTGGTGCTGAAAGAAATAGAGGACATTAAAGCCAGCCTGACTTTAAGATCATAAGAGTATTTCTTTGTAGATTATCTATTTTAAATATAATAGTGTGTATAATCAATCCCAAACTCCCAATTTAACCCTTCCCTCCCCCACCTTTCCCCTTAGGTAAACTTAATTTTCTTTTCTTTGTGTGTGAGTCTGTTTCTATTTGTAAATAAGTTCATTTGTATCATTTGTTTTTAGATTTCACATATAAGTGTTATCATATGATATTTGTCTTTCCCTGCCTGACTTACTTTACTTAGTATGATGATCTCCAGGTCTATCTATGTTGCTGCAAATGCCATTATTTCATTCTTTTTTATGGCTGAGTAATATTCTCTTGTATATATATGTACCACATCTTCTTTATCCATTCATCTTTCAACGAATATTTAGGTTGCTTCCATGTCTTGGCTATTGTAAACAACATTGCAGTGAATTTTGGGGTGCCTGTATCCTTTTGAATCATGCTTTTCTCCAGATATATGCTCTGGAGTGGTATTGCTGGATTATATGGTAACTCTATTTTTAGATTTTTAAGGAACCTCTATACTGTTACCCACCTGGCTGTACCAATTTAAATTCCTACCAACAGTGTAGGAGGGTTCCCTTGTCTCCACACCCTCTCCAGGATTTATTGTTTGTAGACTTTTTGATCATGGCCATTCTGACTGGTGTAAGGGGATATCTCATTGTGGTTTTGATTTTCATTTCTTTAATAATTAGTGATGTTGAGCATCTTTTCATGTGCCTCTGGGCCATCCATATGTCTTCTTTGGATAAATATCTATTTAGATTTTCTGCTCACTTTTATATTGGTTGTTAGCTTTTTTAATATTGAGCTGAATGAACTATTTGTAAATTTTGGAGATTAATGCCTTGTCAGTAGCATAATTTGAAAATATTTTCTCCCATTCTGTGGGTTGTGTTTCTGTTTTGTTTACAGTTTCCTTTGCTGTGCAAAAGATTTTAGTTTAATTAGGTCCCAGTTGTTTATTTTCACTTTTATTTCCATTATGCTATAAGGTGAATCAAAAAAGACATTGCTGTGATTTATGTCAGAGAGTGATTTGCCTATGTTTTCCTCTAAGAGTTTTATAGTATTCGGTCTTACATTTAGGTCTTTAACCATTTTTTAGTTTATTTTTATATATGGTGTTAGAGAAAGTTATAATTTCATTCTTTTACATGTAGCTAGTCAGTTTTCCCAGCACCATTTATTGAGGAGACAGTCTTTTCTCCATTGTATAACCTTGCCTCATTTGTCATAGATTAATTGACCATAGGTGTATGGGTTTATTTCTGGACTTTATATCCTGTTCCATTGATCTATATTTCTGTTTTTGTGCCAGTACCATACTGCTTTTGTGACTGTAGCTTTGTAGTATAGTCTGAAGTCAAGGATCCTGATTCCTCCAGCTCTGTTACATAGAAGCACCTCAATATACAATATACAGGACAAATACTAACAGCCATAAAAGGAGAAACTGACAATAGCACAGTAATAGTGGGGAACTTTAACACCCCAATTTCATCAATAGACAGATCATCCAGACAGAAAATCAATAAGGAAACTCAGTCCTTAAATGACACATTAGACCAGATGGACTTAATTTATATTCATAGAGCATTCCATCCAAAACTAGCAGAATACATATTCTTCTCAAGTGCACATGGAACGTTCTCCAGGATTGATTGCATGCTGGACAACAAAGCTAGCCTTGTTAAATTAAAAAAATTGAAATCATGTCAAGCATCTTTTCTGATCACAATGCTATGTGATTAGAAATCAACTACAAGAAAAAAAAATGTAAAAAACACAAACACGTGGAGCCTAAACAATATGATACTAAACAAACAATGGATCACTGAAGAAATCAAAGAGCAAATTTAAAAATGCCTAGAGACAAATGAAGATGAAAGCACAGTGATCCAAAACCTATGGGATGAAGCAAAAGCAGTTCTAAGGAGGAAGTTTATAGCAATAAAATCTTACCTCAGGTAACCAGAAAAATCCTTAATAAACAACCTAGTCTTATACCTAAAGCAACTGGAGATAGAAGAACAAACAAAACCCAAAGTTAGTAGAAAGAAAGAAATCATAAAAAATTGAGCAGAAATAAATGAAATTGAGATGAAGAAAACAGAGAAAAGATCAATGAATCTAAAAGCTGGTTCTTTGAAAAGATAGCAAAATGGATAAATCTTTAGCCAGACTCATCAAGAAAAAACAGGGAGAGGACCCAAATCAACAAAATCAGAAATGAAAAAGGAGAAGTTAAAACTGACAGAACTGACATACAAAGGATTATAAGAGACTACTACAAGCAACTATTTGCCAATAAATTGGACAACCTAAATGTACAATTTCTTAGAAAAATACACTGTCTTAAGACTGAACCAGGAAGAAATAGAAAATATGAACAGACCAATTACAAGTATTGAAAATGAAACTGTGATTTTAAAAAAATCCCATAAAACAGAAGTTCAGGACCAGATGGCTTCACAGGCAAATTCTATCAAACATTTAGAAAAACATTAACACCAGTCCTTCTGAAACTCTTCCCAAAAAATTTCAGAGAAAGGAATACTCATTCTATGAGGCCACCATAACCTGATACCAAAACCAGACAAAGATACCGCAAAAAAGAAAATTAGAGGCCATTATCAGTGGTGAGCATAGATGCAAAATCCTCAACACAGTGCTAGCAAACTGAATCCAACAATACATTAAAAGGATCATACATCATAATCAAGTGGGATTTATCCCAGGGATGCAAGGATTTTTCAATATCCACAAATCAACCAGTGTGATACACTGTATTAACAAATTGAAGAATAAAAACCATATGATCATCTCAATAGATGCAGAAAAAACTTTTAACAAAAACCAAACACCCATTTATGATGAAAACTCTCCAGAAAGTGGGTATAGAGGGAACATACCTCAACATAATAAAGACCACGTATGACAAATCTTCAGCCAATATAATACTCAATGGTGAAAATTTGAAAACATTTCCCTGAAGACCAGGAACAAGACAAGGATTTCTACTCTCACTACATTTATTCAACATAGTTTTGGAAGTCCATGCCATGGCAATTAGAGAAGAAAAAGAAATAAAAGGAATCCAGATTGGAAAAGAAGTAAAACTGTCACTGTTTGCAGATGACATGATACTATACATAGAAAATCCTAAAGATGCTACCAGAAGACTACTAGAGCTCATCAATGAATTTGATAATGTTGAAGGATACAAAACTCATACACAGAAATCTGTTGCATTTCTAACAAAGAAAGATCAGAACAAGAAATTAAGGAAACAATCCCATTTACCATTGCATCAAAAATAATAAAATACCTAGGAATAAACCTATCTAAGGAGACAAAAGACCTGCACTCCAAAAACTAAAAGATGCTGATGAAAGAAATCAAGAATGACACAAACAGATGGAAAGATATACCATGTTCTTGGATTGGAAAAATCAACATAGTCAAAATGACTATAGTGCCCAAGGCAATCTACGTATTCAGTGCAATCCCTATCCAATTACCAATGGCATTTTCACAGAACTAGAACAAAAAATTTTAAAATTTATATGGAGACAGAAAAGACCCCAAATAAGCAAAGATTATAATAGTATTAAAAGAAAAATTAAAATTGTCAGTGAAGCAGGTAGAGAAAGATCTACTCCATGAAAAATAGAGAGTTTGTAATCATCTTTGACTCTTTATTTTGAGTTATTTTACATAGTTTGTTGATGGTCCTTCAAATTGTATATTTTATTTATTTTTGTAGACTCTAATGTGTTGAATAAATGTGCTGTTTTCTAAGATTTACTAAACCAACTCACCACTTTATCCTCCAAGCTGTATTTTTGCATGACGACAGTGTAAGTGAACAGTTGGTAAATTAATAATCCTTCATGGAAGCTCTATTGATTGTACAGATTCTGCCTGGACTGCCCCATTTAGGTATCTTGTATTACTTATTAAAACAATGACATAAGATTTCCTTATTGTTGAGTAAAACCACTATAGAATATATTTCTATTTATAGGAATGACGTTTTTATTATTTATTTCTTTGTATTGACTCATATAATTGACATCCATAAGCAGAAGTCAATTACAATCAAAATGTCTGCACTATGTTTGTGTAGGTATTAAGGGAAAAGGGATTATTGCCTACATTACCCAAAGCTCATTAGCTACCTGATATTCAGAGGTACACAAGTCTCAAAGGATAGATGAGCAAATCTCAAAGCTTGAAATAATTTAATCATGGCAGATCCTATAGGTTGAATGTAATTTTGTTTTTAGATAAGAAATTAGATAAAAATAAAGCTGAGCATGTGAATGTTAAATGCTTGGAAAAGCCAGCTCACTATTTACTAAGAAGGAAGATCATGCACTGTGGCATTACCTAGATTATCTCATAATGGTCCAATATTTTGTTCTCAGGCTTATAAGTACAGAAATAAATGTGTATATATATATTTATATTATGATTATTATAAATTATTATAATCATATTATATATTGTTGTATATAATAATGTATAAGTTTATGAGTAAGAAATATATAAGTATATATAATTATTTATTATAATATACTTATATAAAATATAATTACATAAAATATAATAATTATGTAAAATATTATATATAATTATTTCCAAGTTGGTTAAATTTGGTTAACTCATAATATCCAAATATCTAAGAGACTCAAAGACTATTTTGCTGAGATACTCACAATCTGAGATGTTCTGATAATGTGGAGGTACTAATGCATGACAAAATGCAGAATTGTTCCATGAACCAGAATTCTAAGAGAGAAACCCATTGACTTCCTAGGGTACTCTGCTTCCAATGATATTTTTCTTTTTCTATTTATCAGAATAAAGGCATTGGGTTGTGGTTTAGGGTTTCTACTTTTCCATAAAGCTGACTTGGGTTAAGATTCTGCCATTGGCACATGCTGACGATGTGCCTTTGGACAAGCTGCTCATTGTGTCTGTATTCCAATTTTGTTGTCCATGTAGTAGTTTTATTATGCTCATCTTCAGCTTAATTGTTGTTATGTTTAAATGCTAGCCTTTGGTAACTCACGAATGAGTGTCTAATATGGTGCAGGCATATAAGCATGTCTTGGGTAAATAATAATGAATGAAAGAGGCAAGTTGCCTTCTCTTATGCAACAAATAGAATGTTAGAGCAAAAAACAATGCACTAGTAACCATGTTAACAAACACATGATTACAAATTATGATACATTCTATAAAGAATTTAATGGAACCAAAAAAATGGCAGGAATGGAAAAAAATCTACATTGGACCTTGAGATTAAAGATTGCTTCTATGAAGCAATGGTATTTGAGCTGTACGTGAAGGGACAGGTAAGAGACAGAATCCCAGAAGTGGTTAGAATGATATATTCATAAAATTCAGTATGTGTCAAGCACCTGAGGCAATCGATGGCTTTGAGATTCTGAGGACCCTGAAAGATGGTTACGTGTACTATGCTGAGTTGAAGGACAGAGAGAAAAAGAAATGAGAGAAAAGGAAAGAGAGATTTTTAAGCAGGAATAGCTCTTGATCTGATTCATTATAAAAATATGAGTCTAGCTGCTGTGTATAGAAGGATAAGAGAGAGGCATGACTGGAAGTGACATAGTGATTAAGCTATATGCAAAGGACATATAAAACCTCTCACATACTTATCAGTAAATGTAGCTGTTATTACTGAAGAAGTATTTTATACATAATTAGAAATCCAGCATCACTGTGATTTGGCTAATAGGCTTATAGATCTTTGACCAAAAGTTCAAATTACCTGTCATCTTGTGTTCTACTTCTAAATGCTCCAAACTGGAAAATGTCTGATATTGACTATATTAAATTTTATTAAAACCCACATTCATATTTTTCTCAATCATGCTTCTCCTTTCATTTACTCACTCTTAGCAGATCCCTTATAGAATTCTTCATAGCCTCACTCTCACACTGTCTCTCTCAGTTATCACTTTCAGCAGAGGATCCCATCCCTCTCTTTCACTGAACAAATGTTACTTTCAATTTAATATAGATTCCAAATGGTACTATGGTTTAAAGTAAATTTTTATCCTTTCTTTCTTCTTAGAGAAATTATTTTCCTCTTCCTTTATAAGGCTAAAATTTTTCTATTATTTCTTCTGGGAACTAGCATCTCCAGTTATCTGCAATTTTTACTGTTCAACATGTGTGCTGTTCTTATAGGACAGGAAGAATTTAATATCATCCATTTCATAAGACTCAACTTCACACCTTGAACCAGTTTTTTCTCTCCCTCTCTCTCCACCCCTACTCTTTTGTTGCACTTTTAGCTCAACAAAGAGCATGATCTTCCCATAAAAATAATCTGCCCATACTAAAATAAGACATGTTATTTTTGGTGTATTGTTGTGTGCAAGAAAATGTCTTTCCTATTTTCTTTCTTTTACCACTGGGGTTCTAGAAAATGCAACCTATATTCTGCCTTTAATTCCTCCATCACTTGCAATCTGACTTTTCTTCACTATTCTGCTCCTATGAAGGTCATTAGTAATAGCTCATATCTGTCAAAATACAAATATGTCTCAGTTCTACTTTACTCTGTTTTATTATAATATTTTGTCTATGCTGAGATGTGGTTTACTGTAAGGGATAAGAGCTAACGTGGCAATATTCCAAAACAGATTGTCTGGGTTCAAATTCTGGTTTCAATAATTACTTGTTATTATTATTATGAGTTTTCACAAATAAATTGCAAGTTACTTAAGTTCTAGTATCTTCATATGCACCTTTGAGACAATAATAGTATCTATTCATTGACTTGTGAAAATTAAATAATTTAATAAAGCTAAATAGCCTAGAACACTGTTGACTACATTGTAATTCCACAATTGGTGTTAACTATTGTTATTACTGATGACATATTTATCGACATTCTCCCTTTTGGCACTGTTCCCTGACAGATTTCTTTACCTAAGGGTGTTAAATCTTCATGGTGATCTTAATATCCTTTTCATTTGCAAGTGGTTGGCCAGTCTGGAAAAAGTTTCCAAGTTTTTCAAGCATAACGAAACTTTGTGGATGTTGGGACTTCATCCATATCTGTTCACTATGGTGTACATTATATCTGATATGGTGTCTTGCAAATGGTAGGTGTCCAGTGAACGTTATCAGACGTATGAATGAATGAACACTTTAAAAATGCTTAGCCCAGAAAACTGTGATAAAATCTCAAATAAAATCTTAGAAATGAATTTATGAGAGAATATGGTCACTAATTTATATTATTAGGTACTTGATCCACAGATGGTAAGGCTTATTTCACCTTCCTTCTTCACTTAGTAATAAAAAGTTTTATTTCTGAAGTATAAATTCCAACATGGTTTTATTTTCTCTTATTTTATTATTTTCTAACATCTGTTATCACAAAAGCTATTTAGATACCTTTTTCAGTTAATTTAGTACATATGTCATTACTAAATGTAATTTATACATTTTTTTAACATCTTTATTGGAGTATAATTGCTTTACAATGGTGTGTTAGTTTCTGCTTTACAACAAAATGAATCAGTTATATATATACGTATGTTCCCATATCTCTTCCCTCTTGCGTCTCCCTCCCTCCCATGTTCCCTATACATTTAATTAACAGTTAATGTACTAATTTTATAATAATTGGAAGTTCAAAAATGCATAAACATAAATTTATCTGTTTTCAGAATATTCTAGTTGTTACTAGTTACATGAGAGGTACTTTTGTGAAATTAAAACAATTGTGATAACAAAAATGGCAACCAAAGAAAACATTGTATTACCACTAGCAAGTATGTATTAAGTATGTATCAGGTAGTTGATAACCAACATCTGTTTTATTCACATACTGTCTCCCTCTGACTTTTACAAACATGTCCCTTCAGCTGACCTTTAGA
This sequence comes from Monodon monoceros, assembly GCF_005190385.1. Taxonomy (NCBI): domain Eukaryota; kingdom Metazoa; phylum Chordata; class Mammalia; order Artiodactyla; family Monodontidae; genus Monodon; species Monodon monoceros. The sequence continues at coordinate 1,130,801 of NW_021697799.1, read as the reverse complement.
TCAAGGTAAATGAATGAAGCAGAGACATGGAAAGTGTGATTACATCAAAGCTGATATACATTAGAAAGAAAGGTCAGGCACTATATAAGAAAAGTATAATAAAAGATCCTATATCCAGGAAAGTACAAGTTGGGGGTACTGGATAGAAAAGTGGCTCGTTGTGGTAAAAAAAAGAAAAAATACAATCTGAATTTTGGGTAGTTTTGAAATAGAGAGCAGAGAGATTTAAGGAAGACTCTAGCTTCTGTATATATGGCATACATAGATCTAGGAAGGATAGAGGAATAAAGAGATATTGACAACAATAGATTTAAAAGTATTTTGCTTATGGTATAAACGGAATCCTCCGTTTGCATTTTTGGGAGCCTTTGGTAAAGTTAAATAGTTTTGCAATTATTTTAGGTTATTGAACTGGGATGTTTTTGAATGTGATTCTATGCCAAAGCCAGCTTCAAAGCAAGGACAAAGTGGACTCTCTTTATGTGGACTATATCCTATTTATGGAAACAATAATTTAATAAAATATAGTGGCTGCTCAAGAGTTAAAATATTTGGAGTAGATTATATAAAGGTAGGTTCGACACAATAAAAGTAACAATTAAAAAAGAAACCTTGTAAGTATGGTTAATTTCTCACAATTAAAGATAGATTATTTTTCTTCTCTCACATATAAATAAAGTGAAATGTATCAAAGTGAAGTGACTATCTTAGCAATGACTATATGAAAAGCACCAGGCAAAGCTTCTTAAACTTGCAAAAATATTAAAAACAAATAAATGAGTAGGTAAATGTAAATTGTTATTAGTTTCCACAAGGGGTTAAATTTAAGCAAATGATTTTTAAATTAAATGATTTTTATATCCATAAATTTTTCTGTGGTAGGGTAGATTTGAATTATAATAGAAAAGCAATATTTTTCTTAATTTTACTGTTACTTATTGCATGTATTAGAGTAGTACCATCTTCCAACTCTTTTAGAATAACTAAGTAATGAGAACGATACCTAATTTTCTCTTAGATCACTTTTTTCTCTGGTTACCAAGATGTTTAATTTTCACCATGATTGGTTAATTAGGTGATGTTTCCCACCTCTCTGATTCTTTACTGGGATCACACACTGTCATCTTCTTTCTCATTATGAAACTACTATGTCAGTCTTGAATTTTCCACTAATATTTACTATCTGGATAGATAGCATTTTAAGTTTGCATGGAAACCATACTTCTGTAGGCTTCATTGCAAAGTGACTCTAAATTCCATACCCTCTGATTGACAAGTGGGTCTTGTATTTTTCACAGTTTTAATAGGAGAAGAAAAAAAAGGGGGGAAAAAGCATCATTAAGAGTTGTTCATAGGCATACTCTGTGTCTGAACATGATAGTGAACATGAAGACAAAACTTATATTCTGGGGTATTTTTTAAAGGTCCCATAATGTCACTGGAAAAATTATCAAAGCAGCAGGGTAAGGAAAATATGCCTTCAGAGCCCAGCACAGTCTGACTTTACCAGAGTAACTGTATTCTAAATCATTCAGGTATATTTGAAACTTTAAAACTGTGTTTCTTTCTTTTTCATTTTTGGTATTTTAGTTATTTGTATGTTATTTGTATGTATGTATATGTATGTTATTTGTGTGTTATTTGGTTTTATAGTTATTAGTATGTGTAAGCAGATAGGACAGCATGGACTCTACATTCAAATGAACATTGAAAATTTCACTGAAAGTCAACAATTAAACAATGGTTTAATATTACTTTGTGTCACATTCCCCTTCTTATATTGATGAACTTTTTCCTAAGCTGAAGTCAAATTTAAGCTAAATTGACCTTAATTCTCCTCCACTCTGCCTACTTCCTGCTTTCTTAGCTTCTATCCTGAATCAAAATTCTATCTCTGCAAGAAGACATAGCTCAATTCTATCACCCTTTCATAAAGTCATCTACTGATGAAACCACATGGTATTTTAACTCTACAATTTATAAACTGTGATGATTATATGGCACCTTAGAGGAAAAATGATATAAAAGAATAATGTAAAATAATAACACACATTAAATACTCAGAAATTTTTATTTAATAATATAGTACTAATATGGAGTCCCTACATTATTAAATAAAACAGTCATTTTTTAAAAATCGAAGTACATGGTATGGGTGTTAAGGATATTGAAAAGAGGGTTCTAATTGTACTTTCAAAGAAGAAAAATTGGGTCAACTTCAGAATGCTTTAGTAGACTTATGAAAATATTAGTTTTCTCTCATCTTTTCTAATTTTACCCCCTTATTTCTATAATTTGTCAGTTGGTCAATCAACCAATATTAAATTGTGTCTGCTCTTTGCCACTCACTGTGTGAGACAGGGCTAGAGAAGTGAATAAGGTAGAAAAAAGAAATTAAAAAGCATACATACAAAATGAATTACATCACAGGTATCAAAAAATTATGAAGGCTCTGAGATTTTACTTTACTTGTGAGCTAACAGGTTACCCTGCCACAGTTTCCTGAATCTTGACAGAAGACATGAGACTCCTGGGTCAGAGGAAAATCACTATTGCTCACAGCAAAGTGGGTAGCACGAGCTTTCTGCTCTCTCAAGTCTTATGGTATCATTGTGTATACAGGCCCATGTAAGATTCTACACACACAGTGGGTTTGCATTGTAGCTAAGGAACCCTGAGTTAAGAAGCCCTGGATATTTTTATTTCTTTACCTTTATTCAGATCATAAACACATTTTATTTAAAAAATACAGTTTTATTGAGCTATAATTTATATACCATATAATTCACCTATTAAAAGGGAAAAATTAAGGTTGTTTTTTTTTTTAATATTACAGTTTGGGGAATCTATCACCACCATCAATTTAGAACATTTTTATCACCCACAAAATTACTCCACACCCATCATTATTTCCCATTACCCAACCTCCTTCCCACAATCCTGGGCAACCACTAATCTATTTTCTGTTTCTATAGATTTTCCTATTCCTGACATTCAATATGAGTGAAATCAAACTATATATGGCCTTTGTGACTGGTTTCTTTCTCTTAATATAATGTTTTCAAGATTCATCTATGATGAGGAGACCTAAATCTTATATATGGAGAAGTTAAGAAAACCTGCCCCACCTTAGCCTGGAAGAGATATTATCTCAGTTATATGGGAAGGAAACCTATCTGCCTTTTGTTCTACTGGGAGACACAATTTATTTTCCAAGGCTCTTTGCTATGCAAACATCCTTGAAAAGATAATCCAGGACAAAAGCCCATACAGTGTGTATAAAACCTCCATGGAGAATTGCTCCCCAGTAATTACAACTGGACAGTATGTTAAGAAAGGAAAGGCAAGTTGCTATGGTAACACATAAGAGGGGAACCTAACCAATCTGAGGTTACCCAGAACTTCCTCAAGAAGTTGATATTTAAGCTGGAACCTGAGAAGAAGATGAGCTAAGAAGTGAATGAACAGGAGAAAAATAATTTTGGGCAACAGCTGCAAACATTATTTTTAAATCTTTACTCAGGCTATAAACACATTAAGAAAAAAGTTTTATTTATTTAAAGAGCATGTATAAAAGTGAAAAGGCAGAAGGTAAAAGAGACATGAGTCAGATACGGCTAGAAATTAAAGCAAGAATGGAAGAATGTCATGAGACGAGACCATCATGGCAGGTAGATGACAGATCATGCAGGGCATGTGGGTCATGATAGGGACTTTCAAATTTGTTCCAAAATAATGGAACTCAATTGAAGGAATTTAAGCAAACTAATGAATTTATCAGATTTTTTCCCTAAGGAAATATTTAGAAAGATGAGCAGTGTATAAAATCACTGAATGGGGCTTCCTTGGCGGTACAGTGGTTGAGAGTCTGCCTGCCAATGCAGGGGACATGGGCTCGTGTCCCGGTCCGGGAAGATCTCACATGCCACAGAGCGGCTGGGCCCGTGAGCCATGGCCGCTGAGTCTGCGCGTCTGGAGCCTGTTGCTCCACAATGGGAGAGGCCACAACAGTGAGAGGCCCGCGTACAAAAAAAAAAACGCTGAATGAAAAACGAGGGTATGTATATATGTGTATATATGTATACATATATATACACACATATATATGTATATATATACATGAAAAAGAAAAATGAATTCAGTTTATGTTGAAATATTGCCTAGTCCCTTGAATTGTACTATTTCAAAAATGACAATTAATCCTAAACTGAAGATTTTGGTCAGAGTTTTTCTTAAGTGTTGTATATAGATCATAATATAATTATTGAAATAGATTATATTATATAGGGAAAGGCTATAGAGTGAAAATAAAAGACTAGGACTAAACTCTAAGAAACAAACAAACAAGAAAATAAGGTAAACAAATATGTGGAAAAAGAGGAAGAACCAGTGGTGTCTAAGAAAGTGTTTTCAGAGAGGAAAAAAAAAAGAAATCCAGTGGACTGTGTTATATTGGAAGGAAATTTTAAAAAGTGTTTTCAAATTTCATCTTCAAGCCTCAGCCAATTAAACAAATATTTTCTTCTGCTCTCCTTCTGTTCCTTTGATTTATTCAACATCTTTTTAAGTTATGGAAAATTAACTTTACTCCTAATGTTCCAAACATATCAGTCCAATATCCTTTAATGCCTTGCTCTCCAATGTCATATTTTTATAGTCATATTTCACATAGTCATAATTTAAACTTTAAAAAAGTTGAATGTTACTAGTAAAAATTTGCCCATATTCCCAGGTGTATGCCAGAAACTGTAAGATCCCCTATAAGGTTTGGGGTACAGTAATGTCCTGGAAGACACATGGTACTAAGAGTCAGGAGTACAGGTCATTAAATTCCAACTCTGCCATTTTAATGTATATATTATGGCCTCAGGCATAAAATATGCACCTTGAGTTCCTCATATGAAAAATAGAGTAATTATACCTTCTACACAGACTGCTGTAAGACTTAGAGGAGACAATATTCAACAGGCAATGGTACACATTTTAGAAGAAAAAATCAGAGAGAGAATAGAATTTGGCTTTTATGAAATGTCTTTTAATTGCCAGATATTCTGGAAAATATTTTATGGAAAATTGGTTCAGAGTCTGAATAAACTAGGTTACTTAGAGTCCTATGTGTGGATTTTCACTTAGAATGTTTTCAATTTTGTTCAGAAAAAAATAGCCCCAACATGCTTTGCAGGTTGTAATTATGACTGGATAGATCATAATTGTTTATTCTGTCCATAAAAGCCTTCACATTGAGTATTATTTTAATCTAATTTGTCCTACTCCACTAGAGAACAGAAATACCAAACTAAGAGAACAGAACAGACACTCCAAATTAGTGCCCAAGTGCTTTCTTCTGTGTAAAAGAAATCACAGTAAAATTCACAACTATTTGCCCAAAAATGTTTCCATTGCCAGTTACAAACAGACCTTTGCAAACTTTCCCAAGGGGAAAATAAGTCACTTAATTTGGTTAGTTAAATCTTCTTTAATGTTTAAAATAAAGTAGCCAGGTTATGTACCAATCTGTTTGGGTTATTTCCTCCTATATTCAGTCTGGAAAGAAATGCACCACATTTATTTCAATATGCCAGCAATTACCAACCAGAGAATGTCTGTAATGGGACAATTACTAACAAAAAGGGCATGGACTGTTTGTTTGTTTGCTTTTGTTTGTTTGTTTGTTTCTTCCTCTGCTGCTTCTAAAGCAAGAGAACATTTCAAATATCAGGTCCAAGAAATCTTTGGAGCCAACAATAGTCAAAGACTTGCAGCAGGTGGGAGTACCACCTGTTCATGTCTTACTCCAGAAAAAAACAATTGCCTCTTCAGAGTCCCCAGCTGTGAATTGTGAATTCAAGAGTGACTTTGAATGCAGACGAATACTGAGAACAGTTCTCTTTGAAAAACTGAACCTGTTAGGAAAAATGGTCATTCATGTATTATACATAAAATGAAGGGTTAAAAACCACAACTCAAAGCAAAGGCTAAAGCCACAACAAGGGTCAATGTTAATTGTTGTTAATTAGGTTCAACAGAAAGAAGGAAACTCATCAGATGTGAAGTGTATGTTTTTGCAAATGAAGTAGCAGTGTAAATATTCAACTCTGTAACAGAAAAGACAAGCTCATGTCTATTTTCTCTATAGTGTAGATATTGTTTCAATGAGTGCCAGATGATTACTCCCTTTTATGATTCAAGAAAGTTACAAAATTCTTCCTCCTCTAAATATTACCGACTAGGAAATACCAAGTGACACATCTTTGTGTGCTTAATTTTGATTGACTATGAGGAGAGAGCAATTTTGCATGGGTTAAAAAAAAGAGAAGAAAACTGTAACCTCAAACACTAATGAAAGTTTAAAGAATATTCTTCTAATTTTTCTCTGGATGATAAATTAAACCTCTTACTTTACTGAGCTAACCTAACCCATGGCTCTCCTTGAATTTCTAACCAAATCAAAGTTGATCCGAGATATTTTTTTTCTGAGAAACATTCCGTTCCAGCTATATTCAAATTCTCCTAGTTAAAACATTAATGTAGGCTATTTTTGTATATTTTATTACTTTCTTAACTGGAAAATAACTCAACATTAATACAATTCTATCATCAAAACTTCTTGTTCGGGATCACAGGAAGATGGCGGAAGAGTAAGACGCGGAGATCACCTTCCTCCCCACAGTTACACCAGAAATACATCTACACGTGGAACAACTCCTACAGAACACCTACTGAAGGCTGGCAGAAGACCTCAGACCTCCCAAAAGGCAAGAAACTCCCCAGGTACCTGGGTAGGGCAAAAGAAAAAAAGAAAAAACAGAGACAAAAGAATAGGAACGGCACCTGCACCAGTGGGAGGGAGCTGTGAAGGAAGAAAAGTTTCCACACTCTAGGAAGCCCCTCCGCAGGCGGAGACTGCGGGAGGCGGAGGGGGGAGCTTCGGGACCGCGGAGGAGTGCACAGCAACAGGGGTGCGGAGGGCAAAGCGGGGAGATTCCCGCACAGAGGATCGGTGCCGACCGGCACTCACCAGCACGGGAGGCTTGTATGCTCACCCGCCGGGGCGGGCGGGGCTGCGAGCTGAGGCTCGGGTTTCAGTCGGAGCGCATGGAGAGGACTGGGGTTGGCGGCTTGAACATAGCCTGAAGGGGTTAGTGCACCACGGCTAGCCGGGAGGGAGTCCGGGGAAAAGTCTGCACCTGCCGAAGAGGCAAGAGACTTTTTCTTCCCTCTTTGTTTCCTGGTGCGTGAGGAGAGGGGTTGAAGAGCGCTGCTTAAAGGAACTCCAGAGACGGGTGCGAGCCGCAGCTAAAAGCGTGAACCCCAGAGACGGGCGCGAGCCGCGGCTAAAAGCACGGACCCCAGGGACGGGCGGAAGACCCTAAGGCTGCTGCTGCCGCCACCAAGGGGCCTGTGTGGGAGCACAGGTCACTATCCATACCCCTCTTCCGGGGAGCCTGTGCAGCCCGCCACTGCCAGGTTCCCGGGATCCAGGGACAACTTCCCTGGGAGAATGCACGGCCGGCCTCAGGCTGGTGCAACGTCACGCCAGCTTCTGCTGCCGCAGGCCCGCCCCGCACACAGTGCCCCTCCTCCCCCCGGCCTGAGTGCGCCAGAGCCCCCAAATCAGCAGCTCCTTTAACCCCGTCCTGTCTGAGCAAAAAACAGACGCCCTCCAGCGACCTACACGCAGAGGCAGGGCCAAATCCAAAGCTGAACACCTGTGAGCTGTGAGAACAAAGAAGAGAAAGGGAAATCTCTCCCAGCAGCCTCAGAAACAGCAGATTAAAGCTCCACAATCAACTTGATGTACACTGCATCTGTGGAATACATGAATAGACAACGAATCATCCCAAACTGAGGAGGTGGGCTTTGAGAGCAAGATCTATTTTTTCCCCTTTTCCTCTTTTTGTGAATGTGTATGCTTCTGTGTGAGATCTTGTCTGTATAGCTTTTCTTCCACCATTTATCCTAGGGTTCTATCCGTCCATGGTTTTTTTTAAAAAAAATTTTTCTTAATAATTAATTTTAATAAATTTATTATACTTTACCTCCTTCCTTCCTTCCTTCCTTTCTTCCTTCCTTCCTTCCTTCCTTCCTTCCTTCCTTCCTTCCTTCCTTCCTTTCTTTCTTTCTTTCTTTCTTTCTTTCTTTCTTTCTTTCCTTCCTTCCTTCCTTCCTTCCTTCCCTCCTTTAGACATCGAATCATCCCAAATTGAGGACGTGGTCTCTGAGAGCAAGATTTATGATTTTTTTCCTTTACCTCTTTTTGTGAGGGTGTATGTGTATGCTTCTGTGTAAGATTTTGTCTGTATAGCTTTGCTTCCAATATTTGTCCTAAGGTTCTATCCATACCATTTTTTTTCTAAATAATTATTTTTTAATAAAATAACTTTATTATATTTTTTTATTTTACTGTATCTTCTTTCTTTCTGTCTTTTTTCCTTCCTTCCCTCCTTCCTTCTTTCCTCCCTCCCTCCCTCCCTCCTTTCTTTCCTTCTTTGCTTCTTTCTTTCTTTCTTCCTCCCTTCCTTCCTTCCTTCCTTCCTTCCTTCCTTCCTTCCTTCCCTCCTTTCTTTCTTTCTTTCATTCTTCATACTTCTACTAATTCTCTCTACTTTTTCTCCCTTTTATTCTGAGCCGTGTGGATGAAAGGCTCTTGGTGTTCCAGCCAGGAGTCAGGGCTCTGCCTCTGAGGTGCGAGAGCCAACTTCAGGACACTGGTCAACAAGAGGCCTCCCAGCTCCACATAATATCAAATGGCAAAAATCTCCCAGAGATCTCCATCTTAACACCAGCACCCTGCTTCACTCAACGACCAGCAAGCTACAGTGCTGGACAACCTATACCAAACAACTAGCAAAACAGGAACACAACCCCACCCATTAGCAGAGAGGCTGCCTAAAATCATAATAAGGCCACAGACACCCCAAAACACACCACCAGACGTGAACCTGCCCACTAGAGAGACAAGATCCAGCCTCATCCACCACAGCACAGGCACTAGTCCCCTCCACCAGGAAACATACACAACCCACTGAACCAACCTTAGCCACTGGTGACAGACATCAAAAACAGCGGGAACTACAAACTTGCAGCCTGCAAAAAGGAGACCCCAAACACAGTAAGATAAGCAAAATGAGAAGACAGAAAAACACGCAGCAGATAAAGGAGCAAGATAAAAATGCACCAGATCTAACAAATGAAGAGGAAATAGGCAGTCTACCTGAAAAAGATTTCAGAATAATGATAGTAAGGATGATCCAAAATCTTGGAAATAGAATGGACAAAATGCAAGAAACAGTTAACAAGGACCTAGAAGAAATAAAGATGAAACAAGCAATGATGAACAACACAATAAATGAAATTAAAAGTACTCTAGATGGGGTCAATAACAGAATAACTGAGGCAGAAGAACGGATAAGTGACCTGGAAGATAAAATAGTGGAAATAACTACTGCAGAGCAGAATAAAGAAAAAAGAAGGAAAAGAACTGAGAACAGTCTCAGAGACCTCTGGGACAACATTAAATGCACCAACATTCGAATTATAGGGGTTCCAGAAGAAGAAGAGAAAAAGAAAGGGACTGAGAAAATATTTGAAGAGATTATAGTTGAAAACTTCCCTAATATGGGAGAGGAAATAGTTAATCAAGTCCAGGAAGCACAGAGAGTCCCATACAGGATAAATCCAAGGAGAAATATGCCAAGACAAATATTAATCAAACTGTCAAAAATTAAATACAAAGAAAGCATATTAAAAGCAGCAAGGGAAAAACAACAAATAACACACAAGGGAATCCCCATAAGGTTAACAGCTCATATCTCAGCAGAAACCCTACAAGCCAGAAGGGAGTGGCAGGACATACTGAAAGTGATGAAGGAGAAAAATCTACAACCAAGACTACTCTACGCAGCAAGGATCTCATTCAGATTTGATGGAGAAATTAAAACCTTTACAGACAAGAAAAAGCTTAGAGAGTTCAGCACCACCAAACCAGCTTTACAACAAATGCTAAAGGAACTTCTCTAGACAAGAAACACAAGAGAAGGAAAAGACCTATAATAATGAACCCAAAACAATTTAGAAAATGGGAATAGGAACATACATATCGATAATTACCTTAAATGTAAAAGGACTAAATGCTCCCACCAAAGGACACAGATTGGCTGAATGGGTACAAAAACAAGACCCTTATATATGCTGTCTACAAGAGACCCACTTCAGACCTAGAGACACATACAGACTGAAAGTAAGGGGATGGAAAAAGATATTCCATGCAAATGGAAACCAAAAGAAAGCTGGAGTAGCAATTCTCATATCAGACAAAATAGGCTTTAAAATAAAGACTATTAGAAGAGACAAAGAAAGACACTACTTAATGATCAAGGGATCGATCCAAGAAGAAGATATAACAATTGTAAACATTTATGCACGCAACATAGGAGCACCTCAATACATAAGGCAAATACTTAGAGCCATAAAAGGGGAAATCGACAGTAACACATTCATATTAGGGGACTTTATCACCCCACTTTCACCCATGGACAGATCATCCAAAATGAAAATAAATAAGGAAACACAAGCTTTAAATGATACATTAAACAAGATGGACTGAATTGATATTTATAGGACATTCCATCCAAAAACAACAGAATACACATTTTTCTCAAGTGCTCATGGAACATTCTCCAGGATAGATCATATCTGGGGTCACAAATCAAGCCTTGGTAAATTTAAGAAAATTGAAATTGTATCAAGTATCTTTTCTGACCACAACGCCATGAGACTAGATATCAATTACAGGAAAGGATCTGTAAAAAATACAAACACATGGAGGCTAAACAATACACTACTTAATAACTGAGAGATGACTGAAGAAGTCAAATAGGAAATAAAAAAATACCTAGAAACAAATGACAATGGAGACACAATGACCCAAAACCTATGGGATGCAGCAAAAGCAGTTCTAAAGGGGAAGTTTATTGCAATACAAGCCCACCTTAAGAAGCAGGAAACATCTCGAATAAACAACCTAACCTTGCACCTCAAGCAATTAGAGAAAGAAGAACAAAAAAACGCCAAAGCTAGCAGAAAGAAAGAAATCATAAAAATCGATCAGAAATAAATGAAAAAGATATGAAAGAAACAATAGCAAAGATCAATACAGCTAAAAGCTGGTTCTTTGAGAAGATAAACAAAATAGATAAACCACTAGCCAGACTCATCAAGAAAAAAAGGGAGAAGACTCAAATCAATAGAATTAGAAATGAAAAAGGAGAAGTAACAACTGACACTGCAGAAATAAAAAGGATCATGAGAGATTACTACAAGCAACTCTATGCCAATAAAATGGACAATCTGGAAGAAATGGACAAAGTCTTAGAAATGCATAACCTGCCAAGACTGAATCAGGAAGAAATAGAAAATATGAACAGATGAATCACAAGCACTGAAATTGAAACTGTGTTAAAAATCCTCCAACAAACAAAAGCCCAGGACCAGATGGCTTCACAGGCGAATTGTATCAAACATTTAGAGAAGAGTTAACACCTATCCTTCTCAAACTCTTCCAAAATATAGCAGAGGGAGCAACACTCCCAAATTCCTTCTACGAGGCCACCAGCACCTTGATACCAAAACCAGACAAGGATGTCACAAAGAAAGTAAAGTACAGGCAAATATCACTGATGAACATAGATGCAAAAATCCTCAACAAAATACTAGCAAACAGAATCCAACAGCACATTAAAAGGATCATACACCATGATCAAGTGAGGTTTATTCCAAGAATGCAAGGATTCTTCAATATATTCAAATCTATCAATATGATAAACCATATTAACAAATTGAAGGAGAAAAACCATATGATCATCTCAATAGATGCAGTGAAAGCTTTTGACAAAATTCAACACCCATTTATGATAAAAACCCTGCAGAAAGTAGGCATAGAGGGAACTTTCCTCAACATAATAAAGGCCATATATGACAAGCCCATAGCCAACATCATCCTCAATGGTTAAAAACTGAAAGCATTTCCACTAAGAGAAGGAACAACACAAGGTTGACCACTCTCACCACTGTTATTCAACATAGTTTTGGAAGTTTTAGCCACAGCAATCAGAGAAGAAAAGGAAATAAAAGGAATCAAAATCGGAAAAGAAGAAGTAAAGCTGTCACTGTTTGCAGATGACATGATACTATACATAAAGAATCCTAAAGATGCTACCAGAAAACTATTAGAGCTAATCAATGAATTTGGTAAAGTAGCAGGATACAAAATTAATGCACAGAAATCTCTGGCATTCCTATACACTAATGATAAAAAATCTGAAAGTGAAATCAAGAAAACACTCCCATTTACCATTGCAACAAAAAGAATAAAATATCTAGGAATAAACCTACCTAAGGAGACAAAAGACCTATATGCAGAAAATTATAAGACACTGATGAAAGAAATTAAAGATGATACAAATAGATGGAGAGATATACCATGTTCTTGGATTGGAAGAATCAACATTGTGAAAATGACTCTACTACCCAAAGCAATCTATAGATTCAATGCAATCCCTATCAAACTTCCACTGGCATTTTTCACAGAACTAGAACAAAAAATTTCGCAATTTGTATGGAAACACAAAAGACCCCGAATAGCCAAAGCAATCTTGAGAATGAAAAACGGAGTGGAGGAATCAGGCTCCCTGATTTCAGACTATACTACAAAGCTACAGTAATCAAGACAGTATGGTACTGGCACAAAAACAGAAAGATAAATCAATGGAACAGGATAGAAAGCCCAGAGATAAACCCATGCACATATGGACACCTTATCTTTGATAAAGGTGCCAGGAATGTACAGTGGAGAAAGGACAGCCTCTTCAATAAGTGGTGCTGGGAAAACTGGACAGATACATGTAAAAGTATGAGATTAGATCACTCCCTAACACCATACACAAAAATAAGCTCAAAATGGATTAAAGACCTAAATGTAAGGCCAGAAACTATTAAACTCTTAGAGGAAAACATAGGCAGTATACCCTATGACATAAATCACAGCAAGATCCTTTCTGACCCACCTCCTAGAGAAATGGAAATAAAAACAAAAATAAACAAATGGGACCTAATGAAACTTCAAAGCTTTTGCACAGCAAAGGAAACCATAAACAAGAAGAAAAGACAACCCTCAGAATGGGAGAAAATATTTGCCAATGAAGCAAATGACAAAGGATTAATCTCCAAAATTTACAAGCAGCTCATGCAGCTCAATAACAAAAAAACAAACAACCCAATCCAAAAATGGGCAGAAGACCTAAATAGACATTTCTCCAAAGAAGATATACAGACTGCCAACAAACACATGAAAGAATGCTCAACATCATTAATCATTAGAGAAATGCAAATGAAAACTACAATGAGATATCATCTCACACCAGTCAGAATGGCCATCATCAAAAAATCTAGAAACCATAAATGCTGGCGAGGGTGCGGAGAAAAGGGAACACTCTTGCACTGCTGGTGGGAATGTGAATTGGTTCAGCCACTGTGGAGAACAGTATGGAGGTTCCTTAAGAAAACTACAAATAAAACTACCATATGACCCAGCAATCCCACTACTGGGCATATACCCTGAGAAAACCAAAATTCAAAAAGAGTCATGTACCAAAATGTTCATTGCAGCTCTATTTACAATAGCCCAGAGATGGAAACAACCTAAGCGCCCATCATTGGATGAATGGATAAAGAAGATGTGGCACATATATACAATGGAATATTACTCAGCCATAAAAAAAACGAAATTGAGCTATTTGTAATGAGGTGGATAGACCTAGAGTCTGTCATACAGAGTGAAGTAAGTCAGAAAGAGAAAGACAAATATCATATGCTAACACATATATATGGAATTTAAGAAAAAAAATGTCATGAAGAAGCTAGGGGTAAGACAGGAATAAAGACACAGGCCTACTGGAGAACGGACTTGAGGATATGGGGAGGAGGAAGGGTGAGCTGTGACAGGGCGAGAGAGAGTCATGGACATATATACACTAACAAACGTAAGGTAGATAGCTTGTTGGAAGCAGCCGCATGGCACAGGGATATCGGCTCGGTGCTTTGTGACTGCCTGGAGGGGTGGGATAGGGACGGTGGGAGGGAGGGAGACACAAGAGGAAAGAGATATGGGAACATATGTATATGTATAACTGATGCACTTTGTTATAAAGCAGAAACTAACACACCATTGTAAAGTAATTATACCCCAATATAGTTGTTAAAAAAAAAAAAAAACTTCTTGTTCATTCCTAACTATTTACTTGTTTATGTATAGACACATTTAATTATGGAAATGTGAGATTGTGTTTGTATTTATGAAGTACCTTGTCATCACACTGATCAATTCAAACTCTGGTATTAATGACTCAGAATGATTTAACACTGATTACTTAGAAAATACTGAAAAATCATTATATATGTGTGTGTCTGTGTGTCTGTGTATATATATATATATATATATATATATATATATAGCAAGCAGTCTATACAATAACGTACAAACTGAAAACTAAAAACACTTATGTGTGGACTTGATATTTGAAATATGTTCTTAGTTTGTTTCTTTGGTTTCTCCTTTTATATTTTATCCAGTGTCAACATTTACAAAGCAGAGAATCTGTAATCAAATAATGTATACTGAGGAATTATGATGAACAGCCATATATATATATATATATATATATATATATATATATATAATTTACCTCAAATCAACTCTGTAAGTTAAGTATTACTATCACTGCTTTCCAGACATTAAAATGACATGAGACATTCAAAACATACTTATACAACAAATAACTGGATGAATAAATGAATAACTTATGCCAAATCCCCATAATGCTTCAATGCTAAGACACATAATCAGACTCCTGTCACCTTTATCAAAGTTCTTTCCACATGTTAATCACACGTTTTATAATATTACATCTACACAAGAGGTGTAATTTACTCAATATGGAAGACAAATTTCAAAACTGTTTCCAAGAGTTGTTTCACATTGTACTCTCTAAAATAGCTGAATAGCTGTAACCACTCTCTCTTCCCTCTATAAATGGGGAATATGACACTTGTTTGGCATTTTTTGAAACAATGCAACTAGCCTGAAACTTTTAATAAGTGGATACAGGAGTAGTTGTGGATTGTCCCCAAGATATGAAAATGCCACTTTTTCCAGTAATTCAGTTATAACATCTACTTCATCTGTAAATATTGGATACAGGTAAGTATTATTCCAAATGTTTCTTTTGTATGTGTGTGCTGCATTAACCCCTCTTATTGGCATTTTGAAACAATTTCATATACAATTAATAATTAACGACTATAAGTCCAGAGATCTCTCTGAAACTCTTTTTGAAATCACTCATGATGATGTGTATTTTTCATCTAGAAGAAACTTAATGAGTATCATCTGCTCCCAAACACAGATTTTTATTTCCCTGTATTTTCCACTTGTATAACACAATGAAAATATTCTACCAATGATAAACTGTTCTTTTTAATTAACAGCCTACTAAGGTTCAGAATTTGTAATCTTAGAAGACTGTTATTAACCTTTAAGAATTCTGTGCTCATTGTATAGGCCTATTTGATGCAATATTAGAGAATTCAGCATTGTTATGTTCATTTCACTGACTCAATCACTGACCTATAAATTAATAGATAAAAAAAATAAAACCTTATGGTGAAATAACATGAACATAATTAACTTTTTCTATTTTGAGAACGACATTTTGATAAATTGAAACTCTAATTGCTTTAACTTTTAGCAGGAAATGATATTGGACAGAAACCTTTATTCCTTTAACATGGAAATAATGCATTCAAACTTTTAAAATTTAATTAAAAAAAAAGACTCAGAAGGGAATACATTCAGTCTTGTAGGACACCCTAACAGCAGAAGTGTAGTCTCTTGATTCTTTAAGAAAACAAGAAGGAGAGCTTACAATGGCCGTAAGTACATCAGTGTCACTGTAGAAATTTTATTTGAGATCTTTTAAAAATCTGACCTATTGCAGCAATTTATTAGGCAGGATAGAACCAATGAAACCATCCTGCTACTTACAATTGCATGTCATTTTTATAGCTCATTTGTGTACTAAGATTATTGATAGTGATGATATCTTCAATATTTTGAATAAAAATAATAATAATTTTAACAAAATTAAAATAATAACCAAAATAAGAAAGATTTTTAAAAAAACATTTAAAATCTTTACTGAATGTAATGGACATACCACTATCATAAAATATAGTGAGTAATTTTTAGTTTTGTGAACTTGAGCTAGCCTGTTTCTCTTTTAAATCATTAAATCATTCCAAAGACATCTTCCAAGTCTGAAATGAAAAATAAATGAATAAATAACAATGTGTTAAACTCCAAAAATATGTTATTAGTTTTATAACTTTTATAATCCTCATAAGGTCTCTCAGATTTAATTATTGTTATACATCACATTATATAAATAATCTTGGATAACTTAAGATGTTCTTATCTAAACCCAGGTTTTCCAAATCCTGGATCTTGAAAGTATGTTCAGCCACTTTCAATGTAAAATAATGAATGGATGCAATTGAAAACTAAATCTGGATCTTTACAATATATCTATGTATAAACATTAAAAATATAGAATGCAGAAGACAATCTTCATATTTTTTATTTTTCTTGCTAATTGTACATTTTAGGTGCAAATTTTTAGTTATGTTAAGGCAATAAATGTTTCCTGATTGAGCTGATTAAATTAAATTTTCCTTATTAGCCTGTAATTCCTGACCATAGATTACTCTCTGCTCTTATTTTTTAAAGTGTATTTACTTGAAAATTATTATTAATAGGCAAGAATCCAAAAGTGACAGCTAATTTTGATTATAAGAAATATAAATACTAGAGTATGATTATTAAGCTCAGACATCATGCTAGTGACTTCAACAAATGGATTTTTATTTATATACTTTGCCTTAGGTATTAGCATACTATGGTCCTCTCACTGACCAACTGTTTTTGAAAAGTAAAGTTTCATTGGAAGTCTCATCCATTCATTTATATATTGTTTATGTCTGCTTTCCCACTACAGAGCTGGGTAGTTATAACAAAGATCCCCTGACTATGAAATCTAAATGTTTATTGTCTGGCCCTTTATAGAAAAAGTTTGTTGATGCTTGCTTTAGCTATTAAAATCTCTTAGCCCAAGAAAGAGGTTCTTAATCTAGTATCCATGCAAAAGGATCATGTAAGAAATCCAAGGTGTGTGACAAAGATAGGGAAAATACTTTGAATCTTTATTTACTTATAATTGAGAATTTGCATTATGAATGAAAGCAAAACCCACAATTGTAGTAGCTGTATTTTTGAATATGTAAACAATAAAAATTACAGATATTTTCATAATGTATATTAATTATTGCAGATATGTTTAAAATATCATTAATGTTTATCACTGAACCTTAATTATAATATGCAAACTCTTCAAAACATCTTGAGTGTGTTAATAAACAAACACATGCAATATCAAAAATTGTTTGTAAATATGTTGGTAATTAAATATTTTATAATTAATTTCCTTTGTAATTTTTTATATTGTACTTGTATTTAAAGACTTTATTTGGAGAAGTGTTTCATAGGCTTTATCAGAAATGTGAAAGTGGTCTATAGCAAAAATAATAGTAATAATAAAGAAATAAAGATAACAAAAATTAAGAACTACTGCTCCAATATACAAAGAAATTTTGATGTATCAAGGAAAGTGTATTTATTTAGATTAGATAACATGTATCATAAGTCATCACCAAATGGTTCTTTGTCTTAATAGAATTAAGTTTTAATTATTCTTAACATAATAATTATAAGCTAAAGGAAAATGATTTCAGATTCCACAGAAGTTAGAGTGTTTCATGTTAGCACTGAATATAACATGCTGAATAGTCCATAAATAAGGAAACTGCCAGTAAACACTGCTTGTTTGAGTACCACATCTCTATTAATGCTATTTTACTTTACCATTCATTGCTCCTGGATCTTGAGAATGATGGGTAAGCTCTAATTTAAATTCCAAATTACCTGGAAGAATTATGAGACTGTGTTCTGCTCTTTCAACCCTATACACTGCATTTCTCTCAAAATGAATATTCAAGAGGACAGTCTCTTCCCAAAAAGGACAGTTTCATTAATATTGAAATGTATTAATTTACTCTTATATTCTTCATTGGTTTGAGACTGGAATACTATTTATCTATTGCATGCTTCCAATCTTTCCTCCACATTCATGCGTCCATTACAGAGAAGGGTCTCTGAAAGAACTGTCCATACAATACGTTCAGGTTTCTTTACTATAAGCCTGATGAGTTATGGGAAGGCTGGAAAATGAGATATGCATAGCTTTTTCTGCTTATATCTCTAGTAAATTGATACTTCTATCTCAAAGTTGTATTCTCTAGCATTGATATAACATTCTCTGATCAACATCCCTTACTGGAAATGATTTTAAGGATCATCGTCATTAATTATATGTGGTTTTCTGATTCTAGTGTACTTAGTGTAGATAATAGCTATAAAAAATGGTAAAAGAAATATTGCACATGAATGCTAAATGGAAAAGCTTTTTTATACATCTAAAGTGAAATTGGAATGTTTTGAATGTGTTAATATAATCATGCTCTAAAATAGTAAACATGATATTAATTATAGTCAGGTATTGTTTTAGCACATTTGTTTGCTCCTCATTAAACCTTCATTAGTATGACATTCAAAATTAATTCTGTTGATTGGAAATTGTTCACTCCTAGGGTTTAATAAAACCATTAGTCACAATGTCAAACTACTTTTAATTACACTTATATTTTTCTTTCTCTTGTATCAGGAACAAAGGTTCAAAAGTAACCTAAAACAAATGTGTGAAAAATTCTGTTACTATTACTGGCTTCTTAGTTTTAATTTGGCTGTTGATGAATTTTGAAACACTATACGTTAAAGTGCATAGAGCAAGTATTTATAACAAAATGTTATCTTTCAAACGGTGAATATAATAGAATGCATTACCTCCTCTTAATGAGAATAGGCTCATTCTCACTAAAGTAGACAAGAGATAAGGGATAAAAACTTGAGCAGACATGTAATGCATTTATTATTATACCTACAGCATTTTGCTAAATACAATTTAAAATATTAGCATTCATACACATTTTATTTTTACTTCATAATAGTCCTGAAAAGGGTGCCACTTTTTTTCTCTATTATAAAGTCTAACCAAATGAGAAATCAGCATAGTGGACGGAAGTGCTGTTTAGAGTCAATTGATCCAAGATTTCTTCTAAGGAATAATGATGTGTTTGGTTTTTGCTTTGTTTTGTTTTTTTTGCTTTAACATGAGCAGTCTGAAATATAATTAAAATATTAATTAGAAATGCTAGAGCTCATCTTATGAAATTAACTGTTCATCATTTTTAGTTAACTTAGATAAATATATATTTGACTGAAATTTTCCAGACTTTATCAGCTTGTTTCATTATGTTTCTTTCATTTCCTGCCTCTGAGAGAACATCTTCTTATAGTATATTTGCATTATGTCTTTTGGCATATCTTTTGATTTCCTTAACAATATGATAATCTTCTGCACCAGTAAATTCAAGCCTCTACTTCTGAGAAGGCAGAAATTGCCTATAACTTTAAAATGACAATTTTCCCAGACTTTCTTTAAGATTATTCAAAAAAACTCTAACATCTTATATCAAGTAGAGACTTCCTTGTACAAATATGTGAATTTTCATGCACTAATTGGCAATCTCTTACTATATATATTTTAAACTTTCACTGTTTCTTACTAAGGTATTGATACAAACCTGAGTCAGTAGTGACTATGGGAAGTTTTGGGTTCCTGTCTATCTTGGTCCTGTTTATATCCTCTCTCTATATATTTTTTTCTTTTTCATCTGCCTTGAATTCTCTCCTGTGTCCAGTGTAATTAAATGGCCCTGACCAACCTTAGAATTTCTTTAAATCAAGGATTTGTTTCTCATTGGAGAAAATTATGTCTCACCTATGCCACATTCTCAGTTTTTATGATTTACAGTATTTTTAAAATATTCTCCTAACTTTCGAATACATAGGTTATTTTAAAACAGTTAAATGATCTCATATTATTGATTTTCTCAATGTCAGTTTATTCTCCTCACGTTTTTATTGCCATCATATAAACCCTTATACATAAAACTAATGCAACTGGCAGGTGTTCTGAATATGACTGATGATGTCCTTTGTACTGGTACAGTTCAAAGAAAGTTCAATTTCGCAGTGCAGAGATGTGTCTGAGACAACATCCTCAAAGATCATTAACTGTGAGTACTCTGTAATTTGTCATTGTACCTAACCTATAAACTCTGTAACCTTAAGTAAGAAGACTACTGCCTTATCTCTTTAATGTCTTATTCCTCCCACTACAATGAGGGTCATAATAGTTCTCTTTTGAGGACTGTGAGAATTCAAGAGATGAATGTGTAACAGTATTTATCATGATTGCTAAAAATCCATAGATACTTCTTAAATGACACTTCCTTCCCCTTTCCCATTTGCAACACTCATAGGATGTTGACTATTTGGTGCCTACTATGTGTCCAACAAAAAATTACTCTTTATAATAAAGAAGCTAAACAAGACAATCTCTGTGTCAAGACTGCCATGTTGAAGGCTGTTACTTTAGAGAGGAAATTATCATAAGTAGTTCAAGGGGCCTGGCACAAAAGAGGTAATAAAGCAGAATGACATTAGGGTAGAATTTCTTTTCATCACAACAACTAGGTATGGAGAAATCAGCAGAAAAATGAAATGGATGAGAAGAATGACAGTATTCTAATTATTATACTCTCTGTTTCTCCTTCTTGGTACTGTTCTTTTCTTCTAAATCACAAAAGCTACCAATACAGGTTGTGGCACTTGGAACAAGCACTGCTATAAACTACTGAGGACAGAACTGTGGTCTAGAATATTGGTAGAGTTTTAAGTATCTTATGAAGATTTGTTGAGTAGAAATAGCAGGTTTTCATCTCATAGGGACAGCAGAGAGATCTTAGTTCCCTGCCCAGAAATTGAACCTGAGTAGCCTGGATGAAAAACCGGGTATCCTAACCGCTAGTCCACCAGGGGCTAGAGGCTAGAAGCAAAGTAGCTCTTTCCCCCATTTAAACGCAAGAATGTTTCAAGGAGGCAAAAATGTGTAAAAAACAGGTACAAAGTTTATTATTAGAGACACAGCATAACATGTAGGAGAGCGCATACAGAAACAGTTTGTTTATTTGAGACAGAAGCAAGGCAGAAATACAAACCCAGAGAGAAGGGATATGGCTGTCCTCTCTAATGAGGAGGAGCACAGTAAGTCAGAAGCTAGGCAGAAATACACACCCGGAGAGGAGTGCAGGAGTCCTGAATGAGGAGCTCAGGAAAGAGGTGATTTAAGTCACTTATATAGGACAGTCCTTCCGGGTCTTGTTTACATTTGACCAATCACCTTGTTTCTTTTTTCACAGCTGACTGGTCCTGGGACCCTCCGCAAGATGTGTACGCAAATTTTTGCTAGGATAGATCCCACTACAGAGGCCTGTAGGTGCATGTCCACCCATATTATGGGGTGGTAGCCCCCTCCCTTTTTTGACCCACAAGGACCCTTCCTGTGCATGTGCAGATAAGGAAGTTTTCCTGACCTCAGGAGTGGTCTTCTTATCTCTTTACTTCAGCAGAGCTCAGCTTCTGCCACTAGCTTTGTCCTTGGAGTGTCTGGGTGAGAAAAAAGCTACAATTTTACTCCACTTGACAAACACCAGGACTGTCCAGCCCAGGGATCCATCTATCTCCTACCTCAGTTTCATTTCCAATACTAACACTGCCTCAATGTATGATGTTGGGCATTTCATCTCTCCTTTCTGGGTGTTTGGTTGCACATATAACAATCATATATAATGACATTTCCATTAGAGGTAAACCTTTAAATTTATTTTATTACTTTTGAATCATTTTTATGCCCAGCATAATGTCACAGATAAATAAAGCCAATATATAAAATAAAATTCTAAACCACCAATTTATCAATAATCTTTTTTTTAATTTAGAATTTAAAATACATTGTTCATAATAGAAACATATGATACCATATGTATGTAGATTTTAATTATTTTACCTGAGTTACACAAAAGATTTTTTGTTTGCTTGTTTTGAAATAGTGGAGAAGAGATGAGAAAATTGGAGAGTGGTAGAATTTATCTGTAGATAAAAGAGTTCAGTACTGGGGAACACTGGGGTACTGGGGATACAATGATTAGCTTTCCAGACATTGAAATGCTAACTTTTCATGAAACTACATGTATGTTTTTTCCTGGATGTGAGCAATGCAAACATCCAGAAGTAGAAAATTACAGGTTGAATGAGAAGATAACAGTTGGACAAAGTTGAAATTAACAATGATACATACGTTTTAAATGAGTTGTATAACTACCTGGTTTATCTGTTTTAATTTCATGGTTCTTGAGCAATTTCTTATTTTCTGTTTTCTTTTATCATTAGTTTTCTTTTTTTCCTTGTGATTTGGCAACTTTTTGTTACTGCACTATCCTTTTCGATTAACTCAAATAATATAATTTTAATACACTTAGCTAGAAAGATCCTTTTCAAAATTAGGATGAATTTTTGGGCTTCTTTGGAAAGTCAAGATTGCAAATTAGTGCTTTATTGGCATTAAAACATTAAAACATTTACAAGGCATGAGCATGTATCTAAAATTCTATATTCAAATTGCAGCAACAGAAGAAAATCTTAGTAGATGAATTTAAAAACCCACCTAAGATTTTTCAAATGTATTAGGTATTTTCTTTATTTACTTGCTTATATGCCTTTTAATATCATAAAGAAACATTGCAATGGAAGCAAAAATGTCTCCATAGTATAGACCTTGAATATAACCTTTTATTTCTTAGTGTTCTCCAGAAAATCTAATTTAATTAATGTAATGGCTGATTTCATGCACTTTTTTTGACACAGCTGGAAGGTCCAGATAGAAACAGAACAAACATAGACTAACAGTAAATTTGCACTATCTCTATTGGTTTAACCTAAATTCATAGGATTTGACAAATGCTTTTATTTAATTATGTAAAAATACGTGTGAGCTTTCTGTGTCCATTTGAGAAAAACACATTTCATATTTGACTTGAAATTTTGGAAAAAATATTTTTTATACAAATATGGATACTTTATTCTCATACCTATAACTGATTTTCTGCTTCTACATCTAGTATCACTAATTCTCTTTCATTGGTAACAAGACTGTTTTTTGAGGTTAATAGTGTAAGACAGTGCATAAACTCAAGTACAAAGGGGAAAACACCTTATTGTATAGTATTATTTTCCACAAAATTTAATCTCATAGCTGAAAAGAAATGTGATGAATTGATGCTGTTGCCATCTATTTTTTGTGTTTAGAAAATAGCTTTAAAATAATGTAATTATAAATATCAGCATATTGCAGTTTTGCATTTACTACAGTAAAACCTTAGATATTGGACTATGTAAATAGGGCTATTCCAAAAAACAATGGCCAAACTTCATGGTTATTAGTAGGATAATATAATTATAATTCTTAACTTAGTACTCTTAAGTATTGGAAACTTGATATTAAGTTGTTGTTGATAATTAGTCCCTAGAGTAATTTTACATTATGGTGTTTTGAAGGTTTATGTTGCTTTATAGGTTATAAGCATTAAATATAGAAAAACACCTTCAGAGGATATACAGGCAAGATTTAACTTGATAACTATAGACACCCTCAGATATGAGTCTTCTAGACCCTGAAAGATAATAATGGAATTAGTCTTCTATGAAAATAAATTAACTCATCCATAGTATATGGATCTTTCTTAAAGAATATTGAGCAGGAAGATGGTCATGATCCAACTTTTTTACTAGAGAGCACACTCAGTTGGCATTGATGTTAATGAACTAATGAGCTGGATACAAGGAATAAAAATACTAAGATTTTCCAAAATCAGGTCAAAAGCTGAGGCAAGTAAAATCTAAGAAAATTATATCAGTGGTGGTCAAGAAAATAAAAAGAGATCCCAGTTTTTCTAAGAAGACCATTCACATAGACTGCTGAGTGCACTCATAAGATTAACCCAGGAAACATTAAAGAAGACAGATAGTAACTTGGTTTTCAGGGAATGACAAAAACAACAACAATAAACAACAATAGTAATTAAGATAAAACCAATCAACCAAACCAAACCACCAGGGAGATTGAAAGCTGTCTTTAATAAGTTTGTGTGTGGGGCTTCCCTGGTGGCGCAGTGGTTGAGAGTTCACCTGCTGATGCAGGGGACACAGGTTCGTGCCCCAGTCCAGGAAGATCCCACATGCCATGGATCGGCTGGGCCTGTGAGCCATGGTCGCTGAGTCTGCGCGTCCAGAGCCTGGGCTCCACAATGGGAGAGGCCACAACAGTGAGAGGCCTGTGTACTGCAAAAAAAAAAAAACAAAAAATGAAAAATAATAAGTTTGTGTGAGGGAGATGTGGGGGGAGTAAGGGGAAAGGTTACAAACTGGGGAAATAGCAGCCAGAGGGACATCAGTGACAAGACTAGTTGAAGAAATATTTTTGAAATTTAGTCCTTGCCTGGTTCACTGTATCTTCTTTGCATTGTGGAAACTCTCCAGACAATAAATTGCCACAAGCATAGGGCTCATTTCCCATTCTCAGGAATTATTGTTCTCTCTTGCCTGATGTTCAGTGCCTTGAAAATTATTGTTTCATTTATTTTGTCTGAATTTTTCGTTGTTTTAAGCAGTTGGCTATATCTGGTCCTTATAAAAATCTTGTGTGGAAAAGCAGTCATATTTGAATTTGATATTTTACTTTATATAGCATAAGTAGGCAAGCTTTTCCTATAAAGGGCCACATAGAAAATATTTTCATGTTTATGGGCTATATAGTTTCTGTTACCTATGCAACTCTGCCATATTAGTGCAAAAACAGCTAAAGACTATATATAAATAATGGACATGATGACATATGGCATGTCATGTGCAGGAATAACTTGCTGACCACTGTTCTATGATAACCACTAAGATTTTGGAAATAATGTATACCTTATAAACTGACAGAAGAAAAATAATAAAATTAGATAATGAATATAAAACTACAATTTCAAAAGAAGCCACTTAAAAAAATAGAATATAAAACAACCAGGACAATTAGAAAGCACATAGAAAGACAGATTTAAATCAAACATATCAGAGATTACTATAAGGACGTATGGAGTAAATGACCTCTCAACAGATGCAGAAGAAGGCATATTTCAATATCCATTTATGGCAAAAGCTTTCAACAAAGTGGATAAAGAGGGAACATACCTAAATGTAATAAAGCCCATATATGACAAGCTCATAGCTAACATCATATTCAATGTTGAAAAGCTGAAACAAGACAATAATGTCCACTATTGCCACTTTTATTCAACACACTATTAGCAGTCTGAGTTACAGCAATCAGACAAGAAAAAGAAAAGGCATCTGAATTGGAAGAGAAGTAAAATTGTCACTATTTGCAGATGACATGATGTCATATATAGAAAACCCTATATGCTCCAACAAAAAACTATTAGAACTAGTAAATTCAGTAAAGTTTCAGGATATAAAAGCAATACACAAAAGTCTGATGAATTCCTATACACAAATTATGAATCAGAAGAAATAATATTTAAGAAAACAATCCTGTTTACAATTGCATCCAAAAATAAAGTACCTAGGAATAAATTTAACCAAGGAGGTGAAAGAACTGTATATTGAAAATTATAAAATATTAATGAAAGAAATTGAAGACAAAAATAAATGGAGTGATATTCCATGCTAATGAGTTGGAAGAATTACTATTGTTAAAATGACCATATTACCCAAAACAAAATAGAAATTCAATGCAATCTCTATCAAAATTCCAATGGTATTTTTCACAGAATAAAATGGAACCATAAGGCCCCTAAGTAGCCAAAGCACACTTGAGAAAGAAGACAAAGCTGAAGGCATCATGGTTCCTGATTTCAAGCTCTATTACAAAGCTAAAATTTTTATGGAACCATAAAGACTCTGAATAGCCAAAGCAAACTTAGAAAGAAGGCAAAGTTGGAGGCATCATTGTCATTGATTTCAAATTCTATTACTAAACTATAGGTATTAAAACAGTGTAGTATTGGCATTAAAAAAGACACATAGATCAGTGGAACCAAATAGAGATCCCAGAAATAAACCCACACATTCAGTAAATTATGGCAAAACTAGCCGATGACAAAACTAGCCAAAAATATACAATAGGGAAAAGACAGTCTCTTCAATAAATGGTGTTGGAAAAAATGGACAGCCATAAAAAAAACGAAACTGGACAATGATTTTATACCACATATAAAAATTAACTCAAAATGAATTAAATATTTGAATATAAGACCTGAAATTGTATAATTCCTAGAAAACATATGTGGCAAAATCTTTGACATAGGCCTTGACGATTTTTTAAAAATCTGACACTGAAAGTAAAAGCAACAAAAGCAAAAATAAATAAGTGGGATTACATCAAACTAAAAAGTTTTGCACAGCAAAGGAAATCATCAACAAAATAAAAGGGCAAACTGTTGAATGGAAAAAGTATTTGCATATCATATATCTGATAAGCAGCTAATAACCAAAATATATGAAGAACTCATACAATTCAATAGCAAAATATAATGAATCCAAAATGGGCAGAAGATCTAAATAGATATTTTCCAGAGAAGACAGACAGATGGCCAACAGGCACATGAAAATATTCTGCACTTTATTATTCATCAGGGAAATGCAAATCAGTACCACAATGAGATATCACACCACATCTGTTAGAATTGCTATTATCTAAATGACTAGAAATAATAAGTGTTGGATAGGATGTGGAGAAAGTGGAACACCTGTGCACAGCTGATGGGACTATAAATTGGTGCAGCAACTATGGAAAACAGTATGGGGTTTCCTCAAAAAAATAAAAATAGACTACCATACAATTCAGCAATCCCACTTTGGGGCATTTCTCTGAAGAAAATGAAAACACTAATTTGAGAAGGTATATGCACCCCCATATTCATTGCATATATATGTAAATTATGGAATATGAATATATATATATATATATATATATAATGGGATATTATTCAGCCATAAAAAAAGAATAAAATCTTGCCATTTGCAACAGAATGGATGGACCTCTAAGGCATGGTGCTAAGTGAAATAAGTCAGACAAAAACAATACAAATACCATATAATCTCTCTTACATGTGGCATCTAAAAAAAATAAATTAAAAAAATAAAACGAGCTCATAGATATAGAGAACAGATTGGTTGTTGCCAGAGGTTGGGGGAAAGGGTGAAGGGTGAAAAAAATGGATAAAATGTTTTGTTCTGTTTTAGTTTAAATAAATTATTTTAAAATAAATGAATAAAAATAAATTATTTAAAGGGAAATTGCTGTGATTTTTATTACAAAATCTAATTTTGGTTGTGACATGTAAAAGACATACACATCCAGAAATTTTATATATAAATAAATGGAAAAATATATACATTGCAAAAATGACTAAAAGAAAGGTGCTGTAACTATATTGGTATCAGACGACATAGATTAAAATGTGACTTCGTATTGATGAAAAGTTAAAAATTTCTAGGAAGATGCATACATTTAAAATTTGCATGCTTCTCATATGTAATATGATCTCAAAATGTATGAAGCATATTTCAACAAAGGTACAAGGAGAAATAAGCAGATACACAGACTGGGAGATTTTAAACTACTCTTAGTAATTCAGAAAACATACAGGCAAAAAAAATTCAGTAAACAATTATAATAATGAAAATTTGATGAGTATTGAAAACCCACTAAACTTGAATGAAAGAAGACAGAAAAGAATAACTGTTACATAATTCCATTTATAAAAATTCAAAACCAGGCAAAATTCAATACGGAATTTTAAAAAGCATGTGATTAGGTAAAAGTCTAAATATTTGTTACTTTTGGTCTATAGGGCAAT
Source organism: Monodon monoceros (assembly GCF_005190385.1). NCBI lineage: Eukaryota > Metazoa > Chordata > Mammalia > Artiodactyla > Monodontidae > Monodon > Monodon monoceros. The sequence continues at coordinate 1,102,691 of NW_021697799.1, read as the reverse complement.
GTGTTTAGGAAGAGAATACCATGGGCTTCTGTAGTCTGAAAAGAAGTCTTCCCTGCACCCTGAAAAATCATCTTATATTAACAGTGTTACACCCACAAAACTTCAGACTGAGACCTCAGGATTTTTGTTTCAAGAACACAGAGGAAAAAAAATGTGGAGAAGCATTTGGAGTCCTGATCAGGTTAATTACAAAAGAGAATATTTATGATAACAAGTTGCCCTGTACCAGCATTTGTACCAGCACTCTCCCAATTGGCAGCAGTGCCCAAGTGGTCTTTCATAATTGTACACGCATACTACTATGAGAGGTAGGGCCTTCTAAAGCATGGGATCAGGGATAGTAGCTACCCTTGTTCAGGGTGAAAAACAGTATTTTCATAAGATTTTAGAAGCAAAAACAGACATGAAAATGAAGATAATTTGAGAGACACATAAGACTTCTAGAATTGGTTGTCTAGAAAATTGTTGGATATCTTAGATAGAATATGAGAAAATTCAGATCTATAAACTATTGTTATTTGGGGGTTATTGAAGCAATGGGCATGCAAGAAAGTGCAATGGAGAGAAGACAGAGTGAGAAGACAATAGAACTGAAGATAGTTCTATGGGATTCCAAAGTGGAAAGGAGAAAAAGGAGGAAGAAACTTCCTTAACTATGATTGAGATATTCAAACAAGAGATGTAAAAAAAGAACAAAGAGTGCCTAGATAGGTAAAGTTAAGATCTATAAGACCCCCATTCTGAAACTCAGAATGACTAGCAATCTGAAATGTATGTAAGTGGCCAAGATGAGGATTAAAAATTTTTCTCCAGGTATAGTAAACTCTCAGTCACTAATGAACTAAATGAGATCACTAAATTAATATATTGATGTTACATTGTAGATTTTAGTGTTTTGATGAATAAATGAGAAATAAGGAGCAGAAGCATTAAGTGCAAAAATGTATAAATACTAGGGATATATGTATGGGTGTGCCTATGTGTGTCAGCAAGAATGTGTGTGTGTTTGTGTGTGCATTTCACATGTAAGAATATTAAGGACATTTTTATTCTAAGATAAAGGAAACCAGATGAAAACTCCTAGTGAAATGTATATCTTTTGAGGGCAAAAATTCTGTCTCTTTTATCAGAAGAAGCTGATGAAACAATTCTGACATGATTAATTTAGTCAACCCCTCATTTAGGTAATTGAACTATCTTGGATTATACAATTACCTGAAATTCATTACATCCAGGACACTACTGATGATTAGATGAACCACCATTTTACATATAACTAGGGAAAACATCATTTTGGCAAATGGTTTCACAATGATTTTGTAACACTTTTAATTTTTATTGAATAGTTACTGAAAATTGAGTTATTTAGAATAGATTTTTTACACATATCTGTCATGACTCTATGAAAAAGAAAATACATGCAAATTAAAGTTTAGAGTATACCTAAAATATCCTTTACATTTAGCATCCATAACTCCTGAAACACTTTTTAACTCAGAATTTTAAAAATCTGTGTTTTTAGAAAGCCAGAAGTAAACCCATGCACTCATGGTCAATTAATCTATGACAAAGGAGGCAAGAATATACAATAGAGAAAAGACAGTATCTTAAATAAATGGTGCTGAGAAAACTGGACAGCTACATGTAAAATAATGAGATTAGAACATTCTCTAACACCGTATACAAAAATAAACTAAAAATGGATTAAAGACCTAATCAGCAAGACTAGATACTGTAAAACTCCTAGAGGAAAACATAGCCAGAACACTCTTTGACATAAGTCACAGTAGTATTTTTTGGATTCCTCGCCTAAAGTAAAGGACATGAAAGCAAAAATAAACAAATGGAACCTAATTAAAGTTAAAAGTTTTTGCACAAAAAAGAAACCATCAACAAAATGAAAAGACAAAATGAATGGGAGAAAATATTTGCAAATGATATGACCGATAATGGATTAATATCCAACATATATAAACCGATCATACAACTCAACAGCAAACAAAGCAAAACAAAACAAACAACCAAATTAAAAAATGGGAAGAATAACAGAATAGACATTTTTCCAAAGAGGAAATGCAGATGGCCAACAGGCACATGATAAGACGCTCACTATCTCTAATCATCGGGTAAATGCAAATCAATACCACAGTAAGATATTACCTCACACCTGTCAGAATGGCTATCATCAAAAAGTCCACAAATAACAAATGTTGGCAAGAATGCAGATAAAAGGAAACTCTTGTACACCATTGATGGGAATGTAATTTGGAGCAACCGCTGTGGAAACAGTATGTAATTTTCTCAAAAACCTAAAAATAGAACTACCATATGACTCAGCAATTCTACATCTGAGTATACATCAGAAAAAAACAAAGACCCTAATTTGAAAAGATACATACACCCCAATATTCATAGCAACATTATTTACAATTGCCAAGACATGGAAACAACCTAAGTGTCCATCAACAGATGAATGGATAAAGAAGCTGTGGTATATATATATACATATATATATGTATATATATATATATACATATATATATATATATATAAGAGAATACTACTAAGCCATATAAAAGAGTGAAATTTGCCATTTGCAGGAACATGGATGGACTTGGAGGGCACTATGCCAAGTGAAATAAGTCAGACAGCCAAAGATAAATCCTGTATGGTATTGCTTTATATGGAATCTAAAAAATACAACAAACTAGTAGATATAACAAAAAGGAAGCAGACTCACAGATATAGAGAAAAAACTAGTGTTTACCACTGGTGGGGGAAGGGCAATATATGGTTGAGAGAGTGAGAAGAATAAACTAGTGGGTGTAAGATAGGCTCACAGATGTACAACATGGGGAATATAGCCAATATTTTGTAATAACTGTAAATTGAAAGTAACCTTTTAAAATTGAAAAAAATAACAAATGTTTAAAAATGGGACCTGCCAAAAAAATCTGTGTTTTATCATATGGAGTCATTTGATGTGCCTTCTGAATTGATGTTGGTACAGCATTTCTCAAAGAGCTCTCCATTATTCTGCTTTAGACCTGCATATAAGCCACCTACAGAAGTTGCAATGTACAGTGCAAGAGTTGACAACTTCTTGGGTGAGAGCTATTGTCAGCTACATCTTAAATTCAGAAGCATTTTGAAAAGTTATCCTTAGAATTGATGAAATACACTAAGAAAAAAAGCTGGAACCTAAATCAAGTTACCTTTATCTTCCTTTCAGTCCTCATCTAAATATTCTATACTACATATTCTTAGAGTCATGCTTGCTTTCAATTTTGTTAGGAAAAATAGATATTTTAAAAATAATAATCATGCATTCGTAAATGAAATACTATACAGCCATTAAAGTAATGTGGTAAAAGGATATATTATAACCTGGAAATACATTTAGGACACTTACAAATATATATATATATAGTATCTTTTTTTTAGATTCCACACATAAGCAACATCATATGATATTTGTCTTTGTCTGACTTACTTCACTCAGTATGACAATCTCTATGCCCATCCATGTTGCTGCAAATGACACTATTTCATTCTTTTTAATGACTGAGTAATATTGCATTGTATATATGTACCACATCTTCTTCATCCTTTTCTCTATTGATGGACATTTAGGTTGCTTCCATGTCTTGCCTATTGTAAACAGTGCTGCAATGAATATTGGGGTGCATGTATTCTTTCAGACCATGTTTTTCTCCAGATATATGCCAAGAGTTGGATTGCAGGATCATGTGATAGCTCTATTTTTAGTTTATAAAGGAACCTCCATACTCTTCTCCACAGTGGCTGTACCAATTACATTTCCACCAACAGTGTAAGAGGGTTCCCTTTTCTCCACACCCTGTCCAGCATTCATTGTTTGTAGATTTTTTGATGATGGCCATTCTGAATGGTGTGAGGTGATACCTCATTGTAGTTTTTATTTAAATTTCTCTAATAATTAGTGACCTCGAACATCTTTTCCTGTGCCTCTTGACCATCTTTATGTCTTGGAGAAATGTCTAGTTAGATTTTGATTAGGTTTTTTGCTTTTTTTTTGATATAGAGCTACAAGAGCTGTTTGTATGTTTTGGAGATTAACCCCCTGTTGGTCACTTTGTTTGCAAATATTTTTTCCCATTCTGTGGGTTGTATTTTCATTTTGTTTTTGTGCAAACGATTTTAACTTTCATTAGGTTTCATAAACCTCTATGTAAGTTTATTCCTAGGTATTTTATTTTTCTTGATGGGAAAATTGGGATTGTTTCCTTAATTTGCCTTTCTGATCTTTTGTTGCTAGTGTATAGGAATGCAAGAGATTTCTGTGTATGAATTTTGTATCCTGCAACTTTACCAGATTCTTTGATGAGCTCTAGGAATTTTCTGGTAACATCTTTATGATTGGCTGTGTATAGCATCATGTCATCGACAAACAATGACAATTTTACATGGTATTTTCCAATTTATATTCTTTTTATTTCTTTTTCTTCTCTGATTGCCATGTCTAGGACTTCCAAAACTGTGTTGAATAAAAGTGGAAAGAGTGGATATCCTTTTCTAGCCCTGATCTTAGAGGAAATCTTTCCATTTTTCACCAATGAGAATGATGTTTGCTGTAGGTTTGTCATATATGGCCTTTATTATGTTGAGGAAGCTTCCATCTATGCCCACTTTCTGGAGTGTTTTTTATCATAAATGGGTGTTGAATATTGTCAAAAGATATTTTTGTATTTATTAAGATGATCATATGTTTCTTATTCTGCAGTTTGTTAATGCACTGTATCACATTGATTGATTTTCATATATTGAAGAATCCTTGCATCCCTGGGAAATCTCACTTGATCATGGTGTCTGATCCTTTTAATGTGTTGCTGGATTCAATTTGCTAGTATTTTCTTTAAGATTTTTAAGAAAATTGAAATCATATCAAGCATCTTTTTGACCACAACATTATGAGATTAGAAATCAATTACAGGAAAAAAAAAATAACTGTAAGAACACAAACACATGGAGGCTAAACAATATGTTACTAACCAACCAATGCCTCAATGAAGAAATCAAAGAGGAAATTTAAAAAATCCCTAGAGACAAAAGACAGTGAAGACAGAACAATCCAAAACCTATGGGATGCAGCAAAAGCAGTTCTAACTGGAAACTTTATACCAATACAATCTTCCCTCAGGAAACAAGAAAAATCTCAAAGAAACAACCTCACTTTACCCCTAAAGCAACTCAAGAAGAAGAAATGTTAGTCAACTTTGTATAGTGAGAGAGTCAAAGATAAAAACATTACTCATCCACCATATTTGCATATATAAAAAAACGTTAACACAACCAATATTGGCAAGAAATTACAGCACCAGAAAAGCTCTTAAATTGCTCATAGTAGTTTAATTTGGAAAAAAAAAATATTTTGGTCTTGGCATTATCGTCTCAATCTTGAAATTCCACTTCCAAGAGAGGAAATTTTGCATATATGTATTAGGAGACATATTAAATGATGTTTATGGCAACAGTGTTGTTCATAATATCGAAACAGAACAAAAAATAAAGTGTTAGCAGTAGAATCTATAAATTATGCTACATTTGTTGAATAAAATAATATGCAGAAATAAAAATTAATTAAGCAAATGATGCAAGAGCATAATCAAAGATGCAAGTCTCAGAAAAATCCATATAGTATAAATCTGTGTAAGTATTTAAAACTTCAAGAATACTCTAAACTATAGGAGAAAGAAGGAAATATTATTTTTAAAAGTCAGGATAATGGTTATTTTTAGAAGGAGGCAGAGGATGTTTTTTAGTCAGGCACAATGGGGTAGCTACCAATGTTCTCAAAATATTGCATGTCATAGTCATGATAAGGGTTTCATAGTTGTTTTCCTTAAAATCTTAAGAAAGAAATAGTGAGAATTGGAGATGGTGGAGAAGGAAGAGAACAAGAATGAGGTAGAGAAAGAGAAGCAAGGGGAGAAGGAGGAGGGGGAGGAGGAAACAGAGTAGAACAGCAACAATGACAATAAGAATTAAGAAAAAAAAGTATTAAGGAACAGGATAAAAAAAATTTGCATGTTCACTAATTATTACAGACCCTTTGTAACTGCCAGGTTACACATATGCTTATTTCTCACTGGACAGAATTTAGTCACATGACAACAGCCAGTAGTAAGGCATAACATCATATATATTCTTTATGTTAAGATATACCTAATTAAAAATTTGTATTTCTCTTACTATAGGGGAAAGGAAGAACAGATACTGGGTGAAAGCAAGCAGTTGATGCTATAAATTATTTAATTTCCACAAAGTTTACATATATTTGTAACTCGATTCTGGCCCCTATTAAATTATATGGATCATGACTGCTTAATTTTTGTCTTGGATCACTTTGTGATCTCCTCACTGATCTATCACATGTAGCTATTTTATCCAAGAAGAACAAAATACATATTTTGAATTTGTATCTATAGGGTAGAGCAATTCATGCTATGGCTTTTTCCCTTATTTGTAAAATGAAGTCATCCATTTTTATAAACAGAAGTCTGTGTAATTCAAAAATATGAATAAGAATGCCAAATATTTAATTTCATTCATATTTTCTATCTCAAAGTTTGATTTGTTGAATCTATATGTTCTTTATAAAGTTAAAAGTGGGTATCTGGGGTTATTGAATGTTTCTTTAATAATACATAGACAGATATTACCCTGTAACAGAAGAAAGCAAGGCCAATGTAAATAAAATACATTTTCTAGTTATGTGAATATCTAAACCAACATTTATCTTCAAAGACTTTTCCAGAAAACACTTCTTTCATGCATTTTCTACAAAGATTTATAATAAAATCAATGGAGGGAATCATTACACAGTTGAACAAACCATTGTATTATATAAATAAGTCCAGATATAATGGCATTAGTATGTGAATTCAAGTTCACAAGACCAAATACCTCAAGAAAAAAGCAAAGCATTTTCTACAGATAGTCTTCAATATGATATTGAAAGTTAGAAATTCTATGAAACCCCTTCCAGACTGAATTATATGTGTCTGCCTGTATTAGTGATTTTAAGAATTTACCTTTTTCTTCTGATAGTTATGAGGTGCTTTGCTGCAGATCCATCTATTCTTTTTTTTTTTTTAACATCTTTATTGGGGTATAATTGCTTTACAATGGTGTGTTAGTTTCTGCTTTATAACAAAGTGAATCAGTTATACATATGTTCCCATATCTCTTCCCTCTTGCTTCTCCCTCCCTCCCACCCTCCCCATGTCTCTCAGTTTCTCCCAATTATATTAAGCCTTTCCACTCCATGAAAGAGTGCTTCGAAATATAGTAAATTTGATTATTTTTTTTAAATTGAGGTACAGTTGATTTACAATATTATATTAGTTCAGGTGTACAACATAATGATTCAATGTTTTTATAGATTATACTCCATTTAACGTTATTACAAAATAATGACTATATTTCCCAGTGCTGTGCAATATGTCTTTGTTGCTTATTTATTTTTCACATACTAGTTTGTGTCTCCTAAATCCCATACCCTTATCTCACCCCTGTAATGAAATAACTGAGGAAATAAAAAGGAAACATGACCCATGAGCCCCCCCCCCCCGCAGCAAACTGGGGGCTGACAAATAAGCCAAAACTACAAACAGTCCTGATTGCTTTGAGCTCCCCCCCACTCCCCGACAAACCGGGGACGTACAAATAGGCCAGAACTGTAAACAGTCCTGAATGCTTTAAGCCCCACCCCCCAACAAACCGGGGGCCTACAAATAAACATTGAGTGCTTTGGGCACTGATCCATGAGATGTCCTCAGTATAATCAAAATGGTGGGAACACAAGGAAATGTCCTTGTACTACTTCAGTATAATCAAAATAATAAAAACACAAGACAATGTCCTTGTGCTGCTTTTGCGCTCAAGGACAAAACACGACATATCTTCAAGAAAGCCCATTGTTGCTTGTATAATCAATAAAAACATATGTTGCTGCTTTGGCATTTCTTAAATGTTAAAAAAACGAGTCTTAAAATGTAAACATAGATAATGCTTTAATAAAAGCTACCACAGCAGGGCAGACAACGCTGTTTTGCCTGAGCGAGCGGCAGCCCTCTACTGCTGTGCTACGGCACAATTCATCTCCTGTGATGAGCTTGCTTTCAAAAACCCTGTCATAAAAAATACTACAACATTTGGCGCCCGAACAGGGACCTAAAGGTAAATAATCACATGATCGCGGGACCGAGGGGAAATTTGGTCCGCTCAAGAGTAAGCGAAACCTTCGGGAACAGTAGAGTAACTATAATGGGGAATTCCCATTCAGTAAAATTTCAATACATTAGACTCCTGAAACAGTTATTACGGAGTTCAAAAATGAAAGTGAAACCAAAATCTTTTGATAAATTGTTTACGCTGGTTCGTAAACATTGTTACTGGTTTCAACCTACTGGTCATAACCAGTTAAATTTAAAAGTTTGGAAACAGGTTATACGAGCCTTAAGAAGAGCTCATCAACATGGAGACCCTATATCTGTCCGTGTTTGGTCTCTTTGTAAATTAATTTCCCTTGCCCTGGAACCATTACAATCTGAAACTAAAAATGAAAATGGGGCACGCCCTCAGCGTCCAAATTCTGCTCCCGATCATTCTGCTGCTTTTCGTACTCTGTTTCGTGAGTCTCCTATAGAGGACCTTCCTCCGCCTCCTCCTCCCCTTGTGTCTGAGACAGGAGAGGATTTTTCAGGTTCCAATGATAAAGGGGCTTTTTCTGATGATGATAAAGATCGGGAGCAGGCTAACAAACAAAATAAGATGCCACTTTCTCAATAGAATGAGATTTCTGATATACTTTCAAAGTTAAAAAATTTGATGGCTAAATTAAAAAAAATAAAAACAATACTACCACTCCTTTATATCAGGAGCCATGTCCTACTATTCCTTCGGCTCCTCTTTTAAAAATAAGAGCTTATCATGTTGGAGCCTCTCGTCAGTTTCACTTTCCTCTAAAACCTAAATCTAATAAACTATTGTTAAAAAAAGAGATAAATTAAAAAAAAAATAATCTAAATCATTTTTTGCTTTCCCTATTGTTAGACAAGCTATGCCTACTAATGATCAATTTCCAAATAGATATATAAACGTTAAGTATAACCCTCATGATGTAAAAATTTTTTAAATGCTAAAAAAAAGCCATTAATACATATGGGATACATTCTGATTACGTTCAAGGTCTTTTGTCTAGGTATGCTTCCAAAAACATATTAATTCCTCAAGATTGGGAGGCGCTTGCCAAGACTGTTCTTAAACCTGGACAGTATATACAGTTTAAGACTTGGTGGGAAAAAAAAGACACCTCCATTGACCTGGGAACAAATAAAAAAATTTACAGACACTGCCCAAAATCTTGTTATTTCACAGGGTAAACTCCTCAATAACACCAATCTTTTTATGGCCATGATGACAATGTGGTCTACACAGGTAATAAACATGTCAGCCAATAAGATAAATTGTACTAACCATACTTATTGAACTTATATTCCTTACCCTCCTCTTAATATGGGGGTTACCTGGTGAGATGCCCCAATTCTTGTATAAGTAAATGAGTCTAGATAGTTGCCTGGTCCTTTTGATGATAGAGGCCCTTTAAAGCCAAAAAAAAAAAAAAAAAGGATAATAAAAAATTACACAGTGGGTGTTAATAGACCTCCTATTTGTATATAAAAAAAAGATCATTGCCTTAAAATAAATTATCAGGCATGATTAAATGTTGTCAAAAATACAAAGAGATATCATGGGTTATATCTTTTGAGTACTTATAATTTTAAAAGTTCTAATTCCACTCTTAATAAAAATGTTTCCACACCTTACTTGCCTCCATGCCAGGTGCCTCTTATGGATCGATTATCAGATTGGGTCCACTGAACTCCATACCGAGAAAAAATGGCTCGGGTTCTTGTTAATACTTCTTGGGAAAACATCATTGATTGGAGCCCTTTTGGCTCCACCTGAGGAAAGAGAGATCTAAAAAATTTACACTGACATAAAAAAAAATAACACTATTTATAACAATACTATTAATAATACCATAGTATGACATACTGGAGGATTTTCTCCTCCAGGTCCTCATTTAAATAGATATCCTATCCAAAAGGACTTGTAAAAACTTATGACAGCTTTAAAAAAGATTAATACTTGGGTAAAACATTAACAAATCTGAAAATCATAGTTTGACTTTTCATAAAAATGTTACTCGGTATACTCGTAATTATGTAAAATTACCTTATATATTGTTAAAGGGACCAACTATATAAAATAAGACTCAAGGTATTATAATGTGTAAAAATTACTCTCTATATACCTACATTAACTCTAGTATATCTTTTAACATATCTACTAAAAGTTTGTATATCTTACAAACTCGGACAGGTCTTTGGCTTCCTATCAATCTTAAAAGAAAATGACAAAAATCTCTTCCTATGGCTGTTTTACAATATTTAACTGATACATTAAAAAAAAGTAAAAAATTTATAAAAATGTTAATTACAGCTGTCATAGATATTACAACCATAACAGCTACTGCTGCAGTAGCTGAAGTTGCTTTAAAACAATCTATTCAGACCGTTAATTATATAACTGATTGACATAAAAATTCTAAAATACTTTGGTCCTCTCAACAACAAACTGATTCAAAAATACATTCAAAAATAACAGATTTACAACAAACTGTAGTTATGTTGGGGGACCAACTTGTAAATTTACAAAAACAAATAAAACTACGTTGTAACTAAAATCAAAGTGCCTTTTGTGTCACTTCGGTTCCATATAATCAGTCTACATTCCCCTAGACAAAAATAAAAAACATTTATTCCATCATAAAAATTTGACAAAAAAATTGTAAATTTACAAAAAAAAATTCAACAAACTTTTCAAAAAAAATTACAACTTAATTCACAAAAAATATGGTCTAAAATTATTCAAGGATTTAATAATTTAAATCCCATATCTAAATTACAATGCTTTATTTAGTTCTACTACAAGATTGCTAATGCTCATTATAATAATAATCATATGTTTAATTGTAGTCCAACAGCAAATAAAAACTACCCACCATACAACATCACAACAAGCTACCGTGTTCTCCTTGATGCTACACAAGCTACAAAACAAAAAGGGGGAAATGTAATGAAATAACTGAGGACATAAAAAGGAAACATGACCCATGAGCCCCCCCCCCAGCAAACTGGGGGCTGGCAAATAAGCCAAAACTACAAACAGTCCTGATTGCTTTGAGCCCCCCACCCCCCGACAAACCAGGAACATACAAATAAGCCAGAACTGTAAACAGTCCTAAATGCTTTGAGCCCCCCCCCAACAAACCAGGGACCTACAAATAAACATTGAGTGCTTTGGGCACTGATCCATGAGATGTCCTCAGTATAATCAAAATGGTGAGAACACAAGGAAATGTCCTTATACTACTTCAGTATAATCAAAATAATAAAAACACAAGACAATGTCCTTGTGCTGCTTTTGCGCTCAAGGACAAAACACGACATATCTTCAAGAAAACCCGTTGTTACTTGTATAATCAATAAAACCATATGTTGCTATTTTGACTTTTCTAAAATGTTAAAAAAATAAGTCTTAAAATGTAAACATAAATAATGCTTTAATAAAAGCTACCACAACAAGACAGACAACGCTGTTTTGCCTAAACAAACGACAGCCCTCTACTATTGTGCTTCGGCACAATTCATCTCATGTGATAAACTTGCTTTCAAAAACCCTGTCATAAAAAAAACTACAACACACCCCTCCCCCTTTTCCTCTCCCTACTAGTAACCATTAGCTTGTTCTCTATATCTGTTAGTCTATCTCTTTTAGTTGTATTCACTACTTGGTTTTATTTTTTAGATGCCACATAAAAATGATAATATACAGTATTTGTCATCTTCTGCCTGACTTATTTCACCAAGCATCACAACCTCCAGGCTTATGCATGGTGTTATAAGTGGCAAATTTTTATTCTTTTTTGTGGTTAATATTCCATCATATATATAATATGATGTGATATACATATGTAGGTATATATATACACATACATATATACATCACATCTTCTTTATCCATTCATTGGTTAAATGACACTTAGATTGCTTCCATGTCTTGAAAATTGTAAATAATGCTTGCTATGAACACTGGGGTGCATGTGTCTTTTCAAATTAGTGTTTTGTTCTTTTTCAGATAACTACCCAGGAGTGGAATTGCTGGGTAATAGGTTAGTTCTATTTTCAGCTTTTGAAAAACCTCCATACTATTTTCCATACTGGTTGCAAAAATTTACATTCTCACCAACAGTGTATGAGGGTTCCCTTTTCTCCACATCCTTGCCAACATTTGTTATTTGTGGACTTTTTTTTTTTTTTTGATGACAGCCATTCTGACAGATGTGAGGTAATTTCTCATTGCAGTTTTGATTTGCATTTCCCCAATGATTAGTGATGGTGAGCATTGTTTCATGTGCCTGTTGGCCACCTGCATTTTCTCTTTGAAAAACATGTCTAATCAGTTCTGCACCTTTATTAATCAGGTTGTTTGTCTCCTGATACTGAGCTATATGAGCTTTTTATATATTTTGGATATTAATCCCTTAGTGGTCATATCATTTGCAAATATTTTCTCCCATTCAGTGGGTCTTTTCATTTTGTTGATTGTTGCCTTTGATGTGTAAATCTTTTAAGTTTAACTAGCTCCCATTTTTTTTTTGCTTTTATTTCCTTTGTCTTAGGGGAGAGATTCCAAAAAATCTTGTTATGATTTATGTCAAAGAGCATTCTGTTTTCTTCTAAGAATTTTATGGTTTCGGTCTTACAGTTAGCTCTTTCATCCATTTTAATTTAGTTTTGTATTAGATGTGAGAAAATATTCTAATTTTATTCTATTAGATGTAGCTGTCCAGTTTTCCCAGAGCCAATTATTGAGGAGACTGTCTTTTTTCTATTGTATATTCTTGCCTCCTTTGCTGTAGATTGACCATAAGTGTGTGGATTTATTTCTGGGCTTTCTATTCTGCTCCATTGATCTATGTGTCTGTTTTCATGCCAATACTATACTCTATTGGTCACTGTAGCTTTGTAGTATAGTTGGAAAACAGGGAGAGTGATTCTTCAGTTTTGTTCTTCTTCCTCAATATTGTTTTGGCCATTTGGGGTATTTTGTGTTTCCATACAAACTTTAGAATAATTTGTTTTAGCTCATGAAAAATACTATTGCCATTTTGATAGGGATTGCACTGAATCTGTAGATTGTCTTTGGGAGTATCAGCATTTTAACAATATCAATCTTCCAGTACATGAGCATGTTATATTTTTCCATCTGTTTGTGTTGTATTCAATTTCATACTTCAGTGTCTTTAGTTTTTCAAGGACAGATCTGTTACCTCCTTGGTTAGGTTTATTTTTAGGTATTTTATTCTTTTTGATGTAATTATAATTGATTATTTTCTTAATTTCTCTTTTTGACAGTTCATTTACTAGTGTATAGAAATGCAATAGGCTTACCTATGAATTTTGTATTGTGCAACTTTACCAAATTCATTGATTAGCTCTAAGCATTTTTTGGTGGCGTATTTAGGATTTTCTATATATAGTATCATGCCATCTGCAAACAGTGACAGTTTCACTTCTTTTTCGATTTGGATCCCTTTTATTTATTTATTTTTCTTGTCTTATTGCTGTGGCTGGGACTTGTAATACTGTGTTGAATAAAAGCAGCAAGATTGGGCATCCTTGTCTTGTTCCTGATTTAGAGGAAGTGATTTCATCTTTTCATTGATGAGAATGATGTTAACTGTGGGTTTATCATATATGGCCTTTATTATGTTGCGGTATGCTTCCCCTATACCCACTTTCTGGAAAGATTTTATCATGAATGAATGTTGAATTTTTTTCAAAAATTTTCCTATATCTATTGAGGTGATCATATGGTTTTTATTCTTCAATTTGTTAATGTGGTGTTTCATACTGAAAAATCAGATATTGAATCATTCTTTCATCCCTGGGTAAACCTCCATTTGGTTATGGTGTATAATCCTTTTAATGTACTGTTGGATTAAGTTTGCTCATATTGTGTTGAGGATTTTTGCATCTAGGTTCATCAGTGATATTGGCCTGTAATTTTCTTTTTTCATGCTATCTTCTGGTTTTGATATCTTCTTCTGGTTTTGGGATCAGGGTGATTCTAGCCTCAAAAACACTCCTTTCTCTGAAATTTTTTGTAATAGTTGGAGAAGGTTAGGTGTTAACTCTTGTCTAAATGTTTGGTAGAATTCCCCTGTGAATGCATCTGGTCCTAGAATTTTGTTTGTTGGGAATTTTTATTACTGGTAATTTGTCTCTTCATATATTTTTGTTTCTTCCTGGTTCAGTGTTGGGGGATGATTGTACATTTCCAGGAATTTATCCATTTTTTTTCTTTGTCCATTTTATTGGCATATAATTGCTCATAGTATTCTCTTGTGATCCTTTGTATTTCTGTACCATCAGTTGTAACTTCTTTTTCATTTCTGATTTTATTGATTTGGGCCCTCTCTTTTTCTTGATGAGTCTCACTAAAGGTTTGTCAAATTTCTTTATCTTTCCAAGGGCCATCTCTTAGTTTCATTGATATTTTCTATGGTTTCTTTAGTCTTTATTACATGTATTATTGCTCTGATCTTTATTTATTTCCTTCTACTAACCTTGGGTTTCATTTGTTCTTATTTTCTGGCTCCTTTAGGTTTATAGTTAGGTTGTTTATTTGACATTTTCCTTGTTTCTTCAGGTGGGCTTGTATTTCTTTAAACTTCCCTCTTAGAATTATTTTGCTTCATTCAATAGATTTTGGATTGTTATACTTTCATTTTCACTTGTCTCCAGGAATTTTTAAATTTTTTCTTTCATTTCTCCAGTGATCCATTGGTTGTTTAGTAGCACATTGTTTAACCTCCCTGTCTTTCTATTTTCACTGTTTTTTTCTTGTAGTTTATTTCTAGTCTCATAGCATTGTGAATAGAAGAGATGCTTGACAGGATTTCAATTTTCTTAAATTTACCAATGCTTATTTTGTGGCCTAGAATGTGATCTATCTTGAGAATGTTTCATGTGCACTTGAAAAGAATGTTTATTCTGCTGCTTTTGGATGAAATGTTCTATGTATACCTATTATGTGCAGCTGATATAATGTGTCATTTAAGGCCAGTGTTTCATTATTGATATTCTCTCTAGATGATCTATCCATTGATGTAAGTGAGGTGTTATAGTCCTCTACTCTTATTGTTACTGCCAATTTCTCCCTTTATGTCTGTTAAAATTTGCTTTATTATTTTGGTGGTCTTATTTTGGGTGCATATGTAAATGCAGCTTTGTTAAAATGCATTTTAAATTAAGAGATCAGTAACTTAAAATAATTTATATGTAAAATAATAAATATTTTATATTTTAAAATATAATTATATATACACTGTTATATATAAACATCGTGGTAATCACAAACTAAAAATCTATAATTGATACACAAAGAACGAAGAGAAAAAATCCAAACATAGCACTAAATACAATCATAATATCATAAGGGAAGAGAAAAAAGAAGAAAGAATCAAAATGAACTACAAAAACAGCACAAAACAATTTACAAAAATGACAGTAAGTACACTATATATGAGTAACATATATATTTTTTACATATATGTATTATATATATTTAAATGAAAAAGGACTAAGTGATCCAATCAATCAAATGACAGAGTGGCTGAATGGATACAAAAGCAAGACCTGTATATGTGCTGCCTCCAAGATAATCACTTCAGATCTAAACACACACAGATTGAAAGTGAGGGGATGAAAAAAGTTATTCCATGTAAATGAGAATGAAAATGAAGTCAAAGTAGCAATATTTATATTAGGCAAAATAATTTTTAAAGCAGACTGTTACGAGAAACAAAGAAGGACATCACATAATGATCTAGGAATTGATCCCAGAAGAAGATATATCAATTGTTAAAACTGATTAATTTTAAGAACCAAACAAACATTTAACTATTGAACTCAGACTTTTTAAACATATACATTTATAATATGGACCCCAAAGTTCAGAGGTCTTATAAATGAGTGAATTAGAGGGACAAAAAGAGCTAATTGTAACAGTATAAAATGTTTCTTGACAGAGGATTTAATAGGTCCAAGGCATATGTGCTTCCTGGAGTTCCTTATTCTATTGAAAATACATGAGCATTGTCCAGATTATGGAAAACAAAAATCAGTGTAGGGATGTGCAGAAATATGTGGAACAAATGCCTGGGTGTAGGAAAGAACATGTTATGGATACTGTAAGTAGGCTAGTATGACTTTCTGTGAGTGTTACATGGACCTGACGTTGAAAGTTGATACTGGATTAGAAGTCAGATTATAAAGGGTTTTGAATATAAAGATTCAAGGGTTTATATTCTTGGGCTTCTCTGGTGGCGCAGTGGTTGAGAGTCTGCCTGCCGATGCAGGGGACACGGGTTTGTGTCCCGGTCCGAGAAGATCCCACATGCCGCAGAGCGGCTAGGCCCATGAGCCATGGCCACTGAGCCTGCACGTCCGGAGCCTGTGCTCTGCAACGGGAGAGGCCACAACAGTGAGAGGCCCGCGTACCACAAAACAAACAAACAAACAAACAAAACAACAACAACAAAATAAGAGTTTATATTCTTAGCATAAAGTCAAAGTGTATGGCAATTGGAATAGAGGAAATGAAGAATACTGAAAGTATAAATAAATTATAATAATTTCTTGGTTAAATATATCCCAGGAATTGAAAAGCAGATGGAGAGATGCATGCATGCATGTTTTAGATTGTAAGAGGATAAAATCTCCTGAGTACATAAATAAATACTGAAAGAGCGGTAAGGTAAAATGAGAAGTACAATATTAAGGCCTCAATTCTGATTTGGGTGCCTGAAAAGATGGTGTTTGACATACACCATAAAACATGCAACTAGATCAGCATAATGGAGTCACGTGAGAGTGATGGAAAGCAATGGTCACTGGTGAGAAATGAGAACAAGGGCTTGGGACAAATCCCCACTAAAGATATTTAAATTTCTTGCCCTTCCAGGAGGTGACTTTTCTTTCACTTTGCTGAATCATCTCTAGATTCGAAGACAAGAGATGGCAAACTATGACCCATGAACCAAATCCAGAATGACATCAGTTTTTGTTAATAAAGTTTTATTGGAACACAGCCAGATTCATTCATTTATATGTTGTCTGTGGCTATCTGTACACTGCAATGTCAGAGTTGAGGGGTTAGGCGAGAGACCATGTGGCCTGCAAAGTAAAAAATATTTACTGTCTGGTGCCTTACAGAGAAAAAGTTTGCTAACTGCTGGCCTAGGAAATTATTATAATTGTTGACAGAAATAATAAACAGTCTATAATAAGAATAGAAAAGAGTGTTATTCCAGCCAAACTGAGGACAAAATCCTGGAAGATGTGGATTTAAGAGCACTTGAATTGTGTTCCACTGGAGGAGGCCAATATAGGCAAAAACTGCAAAGTTACATAAGTTTTTTGTCAAAATTAGGATTGCAGCTAAGGTGATTGTTAAGCAAGGATTGTTTGGGGTCCTAAATGGTTGCATAGTTACAAGTGGATGCTACTTCATAATTAAAATGAATGAACTATCGCTGCATGAAACAACATGGGTGATTCTCAAAATAGCCATACTGAGTGAAGAAAGCCAGCCCAAATGAAGTATACACTGTGTAATTAAATTTATCTTGAACTATAGAAAATACAGACTAATCTGTAGTGGCAGAAAGCAGGTAAGTTGTGACCCAGGGACTAAGGCTGGAGAATGCGGGATGAGAAAGGGAAGAGATAAAAGTTAAGTATTACAAAGGGCTATAAGAAAAGGGCGTAATAGATATATTCATTATCTTGAACTTAGAGATGGTTTATGGATACATACATATCACAAAACAACAAATTGTGCATGTTAAATGATGCATTTTTATTGTAAGTAAAATTTACCTCAATAACCCTGATAATTTCTTGATATACTTACTAGAATTTTCAATTGTAATCTCAAAAGTGTAGTGTTCAAAGGAGTATTAAAGGCAGGAAATATAAATGTTTAAGACATAAAATATAGATGATATTTTAAATGATGAAAATGAATAAATAAAAATAAATAAATAAAAAATGAATAAAATAAAATATGGAAAGAAAGACAAATGATCCAAGAACTAAATCCTGGAGCGCTCTAATATTTACAGTTTTAGTGAAAAACTAGTAAAAGACTGAAAAGAGTATCCAGTGAGAAAGAAGTAATTTCAAGGGACTATGATGTTCTAGGAGCCAATTGATATAGCTACTTGAAGTGAGAAAATGATCAACTGAGTCAATTGCAGCTGACAA
The DNA here is from genome assembly GCF_005190385.1 of Monodon monoceros. Taxonomy (NCBI): domain Eukaryota; kingdom Metazoa; phylum Chordata; class Mammalia; order Artiodactyla; family Monodontidae; genus Monodon; species Monodon monoceros. Next base: position 1,084,248 of record NW_021697799.1, on the reverse strand, counting down.
TAATTCACCAAATAAAATGAAGACACAATGTCATTGGACATACAGATGTGGAGATTAAGACAAAAGGGTGGTGAAGAGCATGACTACGTAATGTTCAAGAGAGAAATTGGAGCTATAAAGGAGAAAATGGAGTAGAAGAAGGAGAGAGTTAGTTTAGATTGTGACTTTTTATTATTTTATTTTTTTTAAGTTTCAAGAAATCACATTATTGCTGCTAATGAGAATGATATAGTAAAGAGGGAAAACATGTTGTTATGGAGAAAGAAGACAAATGATGAAATGATGTTTCTGAGGAGAAGGAATCTATTCATAAAGAAAGGGCACAGATATTAATTAGGAACTTAGATATAGTTTATCTATAGCAGTATGTGGGAAGGAAGAATATATCATCCAAATTTGGGTAAGTGGATAGATGTCTTAGCTGGAGTATGTGGGACTTCTTTTAAGATCTATGTTCTTAGGGAAACAGGAGGAAACCTCAACAGGTGAAAGTAAGAATAAAGAAGAGTAGTTTTTGATTTGATAAAAGAATCTAAGAAATAGTAACTAGGAAATATGGAAAATTAATGGGCTATGGAAATGAAAAGAAAATTAGAGGCCCACTTGTGTTGAGGAGTATTGATTTAAATTAAGATTTGTTTTAAAATTTTAAAACATGTCTTTCCATTTAAGAAATTAAAATATTTCTTAAAATATTTTAAAAACATTTAAAATGTTTTCCTGAGTTTAGTTTCCAAATAATGTTTAAAATTAATAAAAATAAATAATCTGAAAGGTTTGCATTTTGTGAAATAAAATCAGTGCTAACAATGATTTATTTGTGCTTTGCTTACCCTTATCTTAATTTACATTGCTAATGTATTTTATTGAAAAAAATTGCCTGTTTTGAGGTATTTTCTTTCAAGAATATTAAAATCCTTCACACTAACAGAAAAAGGCATTCAAATGGCATGCTCTTCTTAAACAGTGTTTAACTGAAGCCACTTGCTATGCCAGACACAATTCAAACAATTGAAGGGACTGGAAACTGCTAACATCTAAGGTACAAGATTTAAGTTAAATTTACTTATATTATTATTCATAGAAAGAGTAAACAATATTGTAAATCAACTATACTCCAACATAAAATAAAAAATTAAATTAAAAAAAGAAAGAACAAAGAGTAGGCAAACAATGCAAATGTGATAATGAAAATGCTGGCGCAATATTTTGAAAAATTATATCTGCTTCCAACTATAGACTGATTAGACCGTTGTAGATTGTAGTGCATAATTTTGGAATTAACTATGTGATAAATTTAAGCAATGGAATTGATAGAATTGAATGACATAACAGATTTCAATAGCTAATTATACCTTAATCTTAATAATTTGGATCTTGGTTAACAGGTTTATATTCAGAGCTAATATCTAACAATATAGGTGTGACTAATTAAAATGGAGACTAAAACTCATTCCTTATGTTTTATATGGTCCTTCAACATTTTTACTGATGAAGTAGTGATTAGAAATGTGAGTCAGCTACATTTTCAATGTATCTAGGGTTCAAATAAGAAGATTACATTTACAAAAGAAATATAAAATGAAGTTTTCATATTTATGTCGGTGGTATGAAACCATTAAAAGGGAACTTTCATGTGTGTGTGCCACATTTTTGTTCACATATGCAGCATATTGCAAAATTCAAATACATTTAGAATATGAAGGGTAAAAGTGAAAAAAATGCATTAGGCATTCTCATTTACAAAGAAGCATAAAAGACATTGCAACATATGTAAATAACCTTATAAAATTATTTTTAAATTTTTTAAATGCAAAAAGATCGACTATAATAGAACAACAAGTTTTAATACTCAGATTATGCATCTTATGCTTATAAAATACTCTAGCTTATACACTTTCTCTTTTAGCTTAATGAAACCAGGTTAACATTAGTATACATACATATTTGTGTGATTTAATTTTAATTCATGCTCTAGCTTTCTTAAAATATCATTAAACAAAAATATTCTACAGAGTTTTATTAAACATGAATTAATTGATCTTTTCCTTTCAACTGGTATTTGATGCATTCACCTAGAGGAGTAATTATTGTGGGAAAGGGTAACCTGAGAGGACAAGTGAAGTCATCTTGGTAACTGAACATTATGTTGTTGCTCTTCTATCCCTGATAGGATATTAGTCAATGCTTATTTCAATGTATATTATGAATACAACAATCGAAAAGACATAACCCCTTAGATACAATATGGATCTCAATTGGTTTACTATTGGACATTAAGTGCAATATTAAATATCAGATGGTTTAAATAATGGATATTTTCTGTGAAACCAAATAGCAGAACCTTTTCATGTAATCCTAGAATTCTATTGGGCAGTTTGATTTGAATACAAAGGAGTTATAGAATATACTTATAAAATGGATTCCCTAGTAATGCAGACTGTTCATATTATTTTCTTTACTAGAGACCACTAATGCCTTTAATTAATGATTTTATGTCACTTTTTGTGGGTACTAGATTTTACCAAATGAGATTTTTATTTTATTAAGTCCACATTCTAAATGAGCATTCTGCTTGTATTTTTGATCTTAACATTTTTTTTTGGATCAAATTGAAAACCAAACTCAAAAAATACCAAAATTAAACAAAATAAAACAAAAGTCAAAATAAACCCTCACAGAAACCAAAATAGATATATCATAACTTACTGACTCCAGACTGACTTCATCTCCACTCCTACTTAAAAGGTTACCATTGCTACTTCCCTTTCTTCCAAAAAAGTCAAAGAAATGAACATCTATGAGTTTAAAAATCAAGCTTATATTAATTTTGCATCATTCTCCTAAACCTTTGATCACTTTGTCTAATCCCCATATCACCCTATTCCATCACTTTTATGTACACAATTTAATGCCATTAACACACAAGAAGTTGAATTCAATCTCATTATAAGCACAGTAGTGAGTAAAAATATATCCACTCTGTAAGGATCTGTTTATTTTACAACTGGTAACTAAACCTCTATGGCCTCTCTGTGGTACTATTCCTTCTTGAAGTTTGAAAAGCAAAGTAGCATTTTATACCAGCTAGGGATTTTTAAAAATTACTTGTTAAAATTAAATGCTTTTGTTAGCAAGAATTTGATTTACCATGCTTTTGTCCTATGAGATAAAAATAAAAGGGCCAAAAATGACTGTGGTTCAACTAATTCATTGCATGTGTGAATTTCTATTGTTTCTAGCTTTTTGTTATTGATCTTATTTCCTTAAAGAAATAAACTAGTGAATCCTTATTTTGAAGCATTTTCAAGTTGAGAATGTGAATGTTTTATATTAGAGAATAAAAAGAACCATGAGTATAAGTATAGGATACAGAAATAGGGTTTTCATGTTAAGAGAACTAATATCATTGAGAACATGAATGTTCAATGTGATTTATAATCATTTATTAGCTCTTATTACATGAGATATTATGACTTCTCTGATTTCTTTCTTATTTTAGAATTTCCTTATATATGAGATAAACTTCAAAGCTGAAAGTTAATCAGTAGCATAAATAAAAGTAAAATCACATATTAATTGCTTTTAGTTTTAAATATTTTCCATTCACCACACTTGGTTTCACCACTTACCTGTTTTTCTCCCATTTCCCATTACTTGCAGTTGATTCTGTAATTTAATGAGTCCATTTGTCCATTTTGTCTTTAAAATTTGATATTTTTCCAAATTTTTTTCAAATTTCCCATCCTCCATAAATATTTACATACATTGGACTTTCTAAAGCATTGAAGTGAATCACTGGGACAAATGAAACAATAACAGTTGGACTCAACATTTTATAAATCATATTCAGGAGTCTGTCAAAGGAATAATTACCATGTTTCTTTAATTCCCATCACTACCACACCATCACCACTACCACTGCTATCACCATGACCACCACCATCATCAACATTAACACCATTATCATCACCACCAAAATATCTCTCTTTGTATCAAACATTATTATTCTAATGCTAGTACAAAGAAGATTTTTCTTTTTAGAGCTGATCAAGTTATAGGGAAATCTCACAACCTGCAAAATAAAAATTATTTTCCTAATATAAACATTAAATACATGGGTATCAATGTCATTCGACAAGGTAACATCACTTTTCAAGTATGGTAATAATGATACTAGCAGTAATTATACTCAGTCTCTATTAGAATAATAGAATCAATAGTAACAAAGAAAAAGAAGAAGGATCTGGAGAAGAAGCAGAAGGAAGGGGAGAAAGAAGAGAGGGAAAGGAGAAAGAATCTTTTGAGATATTTTGTGCATTCACTAATACTAGGCATAGTATAAGGGATTTTGCTTAATTAACCATCTGGATCCTAAAAATCAAACAAATAAGCAACAACAACAAAAGCTTACTATCTGGGATATATACTTCCATTATTCTTATTTTACAACTTTAAAAAAGCTTGAGGAAATTTACCAAATGTTCATAGTTAATAAATTTCAAAGCAAGAGTTCTAAAACCATGCATATCTAAATTCAGACCTCTCTCAAAAATACTTCTTGATATTGGATGTGTGTAATGACCAATTGTTTGCATAGTTTAGGACAGTAAAAAAAAAAAAAGGATTATTATTTAAAATACTGTTCCTGTGAAATGGTTACTTAGTTGAAAATTTATCATTTCCTTTCTTTCTTCATAGGTTAATTTATCTCTAGGCCATTTTACCTTTTTTCCAAAACTATGTTTGTACATCAATAACACCTACCATTTACCATGATGTAACATAAAGTTCTCTAAATGGTTATACATATTACATCATTTATTTGATTTCTCAAATGACTGTATGAAATATGCTCTATTATCTCAGTAGGGAATATATATGGAAGAATATCAAGCCAATTAGATATTGAAGGCTTACTGAAGACTTACTAATGACTCAGTTTGTATTCTAGTTTGTTTTGTTTTGGTTTTGCTAGCGTAGGAGCTTATTTTATTTAAGCTTCTCAGTGGTAGCTTATACTCATATCAAAATGATTTGGTATCAAAATAGATATGTTTCCTCTTTCCATGAGGAAGAAAAAGTTTTGTGTGTCTCAAGTTTTGATTCATCTAATGCCTGAGAAATATCAACAGGTGTTTTGTAGAGTCCAAAGTTTAAACAGTTTTTAATGAAGCAAAGAAGAGTTGTGTTAGAAAGAGAAAGAAGGGCTATTTGCATATCCTCTGGACAGAGAAGAAGAAATGGAATGCAGTTACTCTTAAACAGATATTGAGCATAAATGGCTGAATAGGGATACTGGTATGGACTGGTCACTATGAGAAAAGACCCTGGGGCCTGAGCCTAAGAAAACACAAGGTTAAGCTTACCATAAACAGAATGGAGCCTTTATTCAGGAACTATGATATAAAACTTTGTCCTATTGAGAAGAGAGTTGGGCAGATTAGACTTCACAAGAACACAAAACAGCACCAGGCAGATGGTAAAGCTTCAGAGGTTTAAGGATGAAGGCAAAAAAACCACACAAATGTGATACCTATGGTTTGAGACACCAGGCATCTTGCAAGATGAATGTCTAATGGGTATTGTCTATTCTAACCTAACCAAGAAACTACTATGGAATTTCCTGCCCTTTTGGTGGGTGGATACTTGGACAGGTTTCACATTTATTTACAATTTGTCATATTTCACCATAATTGTTGCAAACCAGTCAGGACTGTTAAACACTGATGAGCACATTTATGTTAAAAATATTTAAGGAACTCAGAAGAGCTCACACAGCTGGCAATTCGAATATAGTTTTGTTTGAATCAAGTCCTTTGTCCATTATTTTTCAATTATATGAACTTTCCCCCTTCCATTTTTTTGTAGAGTTCTTTACATTATATTTCAGAGAGTTGCTGGGATGCTTTCAGCATATACAACTTAGCTCCTTTTTCTCACAACAAAATGAATATGTATAAATTGTAAATACATTAGAGTTTCACTATATCATGAGCCAGTACCAGCCCTGCTATTTTCTAGCTGTTTAATTTTGGACAAGTTATTAGATTCAATCTTCCTGTTTCTTTCATGGAGAATGGGGTAAAATGAGTAACCTCACAACCTCATTGTAAAGATTACATTATTGCCTGGCATATAGTAGGTTACTACTACTGTTATAAGGTGAATTCACATAGAGAAGAAAATATTCACGTTATATGTAACATGAATAGAAAGAGGTGTAAGATGTAACAAGGAAAACAAAAGCAAAACTGTACAGCTTAACCTGAGGAGAATTAGTCAAAACAATGGTTTTAAACTGGCAGCTTCTGAGCCAGAATCAGTGGCAGTCGTTTTGTTTAAATAGCAAAATTTTAAAAATAAATGTGAATACGTCTAACTGGGTGTAATTTATTAAACTCCTCAATCAAATCCACCACCATTTACTTGGCCTAATTCACACTTTTGGGTTAATTGTCTTGCTACTGTCTCAGATGAGTTCGTAAACCCACATTTAAAAGATGTGCTCATTAACATGTATTTTTCTTGGGTTAATGCCTAACATCTGATCATTTCTATTTTCTTGGCTTCCTTATGTTTTACACCTGCATGACTATAAAAGTTATCATAATAAATTTCACATTGTTCTACTTTCATTTTTACTTTAAAAATATTTGATTGAAGTGTAGTTGATTTACAATATTATACTAGTTTCAGGTGTACAATATAGTTATTCACTATTTTTATAATTCATATTCCATTTAAATCTATTACAAAATAATGGCTATATTTCTCTGTGCTTGTTGCTTATTTATTTTATGCATGGTAGTTTGTGTCTCTTGATCCTATACTCCTATATTGCCCCTTGCCCCTTCCCTCTCTGCACTGGTAACCACTAGTTTGTTCTCTATATCTGTGAGTCTGTTTCTATTTTGTTATATATATTCATTTGTTTATTTTTATTTTTTTGATTCAACATAAATGTAATAAAGTAGAGTATTCATCTTTTTCTGTCTGACATTTCACTAAGCATAATATTCTATAGGTTCCATCCATGCTTTTGCAAAAGGAATAATTTTATTATTTTTGATGGCTGAGCAATATTCCATTGTGTATGGAATATATATATATATATATATATATATATATATATATATCTCAAGTCTTCTGTATCCATTTATCTGTTGATGGACACCTAGATTGCTTCCATATTATGGCTACTGTAAATAATGCTGCTATGAATATTGGGGTGTATGTATATTTTTGAACTAGCATTTTTTCTTTCCTTTAGATATATACTGAGCAGTGGAATTGCCAGATCATATGGTAGCTCTATTTTTAGTTTCTTGAGGAAACTCTGTATTGTTTTCCTTAGTGGCTGCACCAACTTGCAATCCCACCAAGAGTGTACTATAATTGCCCTTTCTCCACATCCTCGTCAAAATTTGTTATTTGTAAACTTTTTGATGCTAGCCATTCTGACAGGTGTGAGGTGATATCTCATTGTGGTTTTGATTTGCATTTCTCTGATGATTAGCAATGTTGAGCATTTTTTCATGTTGGCCATCTGTATATCTTCTTTGAAAAAAATGTCTATTCAGGTCTTCTCCCCATTATTTAGTTGTTTTGTTTGTTTGTTTGTTTTTATATTGAATTGTCTGAGCTGTTTAAATACTTTGGATATTAACCCCTGATAGATCATATCATTTGCAGATATTTTCTTCCCTTCAGGAGGTGATCTTTGTGTTTTGTCAATGGTTTCTTTTGATGCACAGAAGCTTTTAAGTTTAGTTAGTTCCCAGTTGCTTTTTTTTGTTTTATGCTTTTATTTCTTTTGCCTTAGAAGACAGATCCATAAAAATATTGATATGATTTTGTCAAACAGTGTTCTGCCTATGTTCTCTTCTAGGAATTTTGTGGTTTCAGGGCTCACATTTAGGTCTTTAATCCATTTTGAATTTATTTTTGTATACAGTGTGAGTAAATGTTCTAACCTCATTCTTTTACATATAGCTATCCAGTTTTCCCTGCACCACTCACTGAAGGTACTGTCTTTCCTTCAATGTATTATTCTTGTCTCCTTTGTCATAGATTAATTGACCATAAGAGTGTGTGTTTATTTCTGGGCTCTCTCTTCTGTTCCCTTGATCTATGCATCAGTATGATACTGGTTTGATTACTGCAGCTTTGTGCTATAGTCTGAAGTCTGAGAGGTTATACCTCCAACCTTGTTTTTTGTTTTTCTCAAGATTGCTTTGGCAATTCAGGGTCTTTTGTGGTTCATTATAAATTTCAGAATTATTTGTGCTAGTGTTGTGAAAAATGTCATGGGTATTTTGAAAGAGATTAAATTAAATTTGTAGATTGTTTTGGATAGTGTGGGCATTTTAGCAATATTGATTCTTCCTATTCATGAACATGGGATATTATTCTAATTGTTTATATTGTCTTCAATTTTTTATCAATGTCATATATTTTTCACAGTATTGGTCATTCACCTTGTTGGTTAAGTTTATCCCTAGGTATTTTACTCTTTGTGTTGTAATTGCAAAAGGAATTGTTTACCTCACTTCTCTTTCTGATAGTTCATTATTATTAGAGTAGAGAAAAGCAACAGATTTCTGTATATTAATCTTTATCCTGCAACTTTACTGAATTTGTTTATTAGTTCTAATATTTTTTGGTGTGGATTTTAGGGTTTCTATATATCGTATGCCATCTGCAAAAAGGTGACAGTTTTAATTCTTCCCTTCTGGTTTGGGTGTCTTTTATTTCTTTTCCTTGTCTGATTGCTATGTCTAGGACTTCCAATACTACGCTAGATAGAAGTGGTGAGAGTAGGCATTCTTGTCCTGTTCCTGAATTTAGTGGAAAGACTTTCAGCTTATCACTGTTGAGTATGATGTTGGCTGTGGGTTTGTCATAAATGGACTTTATTATGAGAACATATGAGATATGTTCTCTCTAAACTCATTTTGATGAGAGATTTTAATCATAAATTGATGTTGAAATTTGTCAAATGCTTTTTCTGTGTCTATTGAGAATATCATGTGGTTTTTATCTTTCCTTTTGTTAATGTTGTGTATCTCATTGATTGATTTGCAAATATTGCTCCATTATTGCATTTTTGGAATAAATCCCACTTGAACATGGTTATATGATACTTTTGATATATTGCTCAGTTCAATTTTCTAATATATTTTTGAGGATTTTTGCATGTTCTCATCACAGATATTGGCCTATAATTTTCATCTTTTTGTACTCTCTTTGTTTGGTTTTGCTATTAGGATAATTTTGGCCTCATAGAATGTACTTGGGAGTGTTCCATCTTTTTATTGTTTTCAAAATAATTTGAGGAGGATAGTTATTAGCTGTTCTTCATATGTTTGGTAGAATTTCCATGTGAAGCCATCTGGTCCTGTACTTTCATTTGCTGAGAGTTTTGTTGTTGTTGTTGTTGTTTTTTAAGATTTTCAAAATAACATTTATTTCTTAAAAGTTAACATGTGCATAATAGGAAAGCAAAGAACACAAGAAGCAAATAACAAAGCCATCCATCATCACAAGCAGTTTACCATTTGATGTGTCCTTCTAGGTCTCGTTTGTGTATTTAAGCAAAACTAAGCATCCATTTCTATGTAATTAAGATCATACAGTTATGTATCATGCTTTTTCACACATAATGAATATTTACCATTTCAAAGTCCCAAAGCTATGAGTATTTTGATAACCAAAAATACACTACACCAACTCAATCTGGAAGGAAAAAAAATGTAATCCTTTCTTGGCGACAAAAACTTCAGAAAAGACAAAAATGGCAACAGGCCTCTAGGTAAAGATATTGGCAGAGTTATGATTAAAATACTACATTCCCTTAATGTACAATTAAAAATGAGACATAAAGCAACAGAGTATCCAAAGTATAATGCTTTTAAGAGGATTCATTATCTGATCTGAACTATTAAAGTATTAGCAAGGAGGTATGTTTCCACTGAACTACTTAACAATATATTCATATTAGTACAGCTAAGAGATGCACACACATCAATGGTTATCATTAAAATATAAAAAGGAACACATCCACATACTTCCTTCCCTTTTATACTTCCTTCTGCCCCTCTGCTGCCAACCTAATGAACAAGTCCTAGTGTACATTTCTCAGATGGTTTAACAATTCCATGTCCAAGATGCTACTTTTTTACCAATTATAACAAAGATATTTACAAATTGGTTAATTCACTAGCTCTACTTTTTATCATACATTGTCACCTCAGGACTCCTAAGAAGCCTGGATGTTGCAAAATGATGAATGAACCTTGTCCATAATAAGCATTGGTACTTTACAAAAATGCACATTTAGACCTATGGTTATAACCTAAAACTGTCTTCTAGATATGGAGATATTAGCTAAGAGCCCTTCCCTTCACCCTTCCTCTTACACCTCCTCCAGCATATCTAGCCCCAAGAGGTGGATTAACATAGACGCTCCCAGAAGACACAGCCCTTCCTAAAATCCAACAAAAGGGCATTTATTAAGGGGTTATTTGACTTTTAATATACTTTGGGCATTAGGACTTGCTTATTCTTTAATACACAGCAATATTAACTAAAACACACAAATAGAACAATGGTTAGACAATCTGAACTTGTCTAAAGACTCATGGGCACAGATCCCTTCTCTGTACTTCCTTCCCTGTCCGCTCCCCGCCTCCCCACCACCCAATGAATAGTCAGCTTACTCTCCAAGACTCAAGTTTAACAATTTCCACTCCCCCAATAAAACCATTCCTATGAATTAACAGAAAAAGAATACTTAAAAGGTGTTACTTTTAACTCTCTATTTTCAACATATGTTGTGAACTTTTACACATCTAGAAAGGTTAGATGTTTCAAATACAGATTTGTTTGTCCACTATGTATACATGTAGTAGCACTGAAGAAACTGCACACAAAGTCTATAGTCACAAAGTGTTTCCTAAACAGGAACACTCTGGCCTAGAAGCTTCCCCTTCTCATCTCTATAAACCCAGTGGACAAGAATAATAAGCATCTGTAATGCTTAGAGGGGATTTTAACAATTTTACTTCCTCCAGTTGTTTTCAGAAGTCTTTCCTATGAATTTTAACACAAAGTGTACACAATGTATTTATCGGCTATTTTTGTCATACACTGGCAACCTCTTTAACATCTAGGAAGACTAGATGTTGTAAATTTGGACCCTCTGTCCTTTATGTACACTATGTACACAGCCAAGTAAAACAAAATGCAGAGACACACCAGACAATGGTTAGTCTTGGTATAAAGCCCTTTACACTTTCTTCTTTCCCCCTGAACCAGCACAAATAAAATAATGTGTACTGCTCAGAGAGGTGGTTTGATCATTTTGATCACTCCATTTCTAAAAGACAGTATTTCATATGAATTTTAACAGAAGGATATATCTACAAAATATGTTACTTCACTACCTCTACTTTTAACATACTTTGTGTGCTTCTAAACATCTAGAAAGACTAGATGTTTCAAATAAGGACTTAAGTTTGTCCACTATATACACAGTAGTGTTGAATAAACTACACACATGTAGCAATGGTTAGATCTGAAAGTGTCTTCTACATAGGAACATTCTAATCTAGAACACTTCATTTCTCCCAGTACCTCCTTTCTGCCATCCATCCAACATTGGGCAAGTACAGGCACAGGTGTCACTTAGATGTGATTTACAATTTCACTTCCAAAGGCCCTTTTCAGAAGATGGCTTTTCACTAAATTTTAACACAAAGTGTACAAAATGTGTTAGTTTACTAACTCTACTTTTGTCATACATTGGCAATCTCTTTAATATCTAGAGACTAGATATTATAAAATTGGGACCCATTGGTCCAGTATATACAAAATATATACAGTAAAGTTAAACAAAATGCATGTAACATATAGAGCAATGGATAAGTTGAAATGTTCTAGTACCTGCTAGCAAAACATCTTTTGCAGTCTTCCCTCCCACTTCCCTAAACCCAATGAACAAGCACAGAGTATACTGTTCAGAGAGGAGGTTTAACAATTCCATTTCCAAAGACAGTATTTCCCATCAGTTTTTAAAAGCTATTTACAAGAAGCATTATTCTACTAAAACTACTTTTAAATACATCAAGCACTTCTAAACATCTAGAAAGAATAGATATTTCATATAAGAACTTACTTGTCCACTATGTACACAGCACTGTTAAATAAAATTGCACACACGTAACAATGGTTATAATCTGAGGTATCTTCTAAATATGACCATTTTGGCCTGAACCATTTCCTCCCTCACTTCCTTCTCTCCACCGCCAATCCAGTGGACAAGTACATGCATATGTAATGCTTAGAGGTGGTTGAACAAATTCATATCCAAAAATCATTTACAGAAGACAAGCTTTCCTATGAATTTCAATAAAGTATACAAAATGTGCTAATTTTACTACTTTGTCATACACTGGCAACCCCTTTAAATGTCTAGAGACTAGATGTTGCAAAACTAGGACTCAATTTGTCCATTATATACAGTATATACACAGCAAAACAAAATGAACATACAAAAAATGGTTTTGTCTGAAAATGTCCAGGTATGAACACACTAGCATATTACCTTTTGCAATTCTTTCCTTCCCTCCTCCAAACCACTGAACAAGTATAGACAATAGTATACTGCTCAGAGAGGTGGTTTAACATTTAACATTCCCAGAGACAGTACTTCCTGTGAATTTTAGCAAACAGATATTTACAAAGTGATATTTTACCACCTCTACATTTAACATACGTTGGGCACTTCTAAACATCTAGATGGACTAGATGTTTCAAATAAGGACTTAATTTGTCCACTATATACAGAGCAGTACTGAATGAGCTGCACACATGTAACAGTTATAATCTGAAACTGTCTTCAAAATACCAGTATTCTAGCCTTTCTAAGACCAACCCCCTTCTCTCTCTCCCCCCTCCACCAACCCAGAGGGCTATAATGTTCAAATTTTCAGAAGACAATCTTTCCTAGAAATTTTAACACAAAATGTACAAAATGTATTATTTACTAACTCTATTTTTGTCATACACTGGCAACTTCTTTAACATCTAGAAAGACTAGATGTTGTAAATTAGGACTCATTTGTTCATTATATACACTATATACACAGCAAAGTGAAACAAAATGCAGAAACATAAAAAAGACAATGGTTAATCTTGCCTCACTATAAACACACTGGCACAGAGCTCTTTGCACTTCCTTCTCCTCCCCCCCGACCTTGAACCAGTGCACAAACACAGTGCATACTGCGTACTGTTCCAAAAGGTGGTTTGGCCACCCCTCCCCCCAAAAAAACAACATTTCATACGAATTTTAACAAAAAGATATTTACAAAATGTCTTTTTACTACCTCTACCTTTAACATATATCAGGCACTTCGGAAGATCTAGAAAGACTAGATATTTCAAAAAAGTACTTATTGTCAACTACACATACAGTAGTAAGGAGTAAAACGCACACTCAAACCAATGGTTCTAATATGCAAATGTCTTCTAACTGTGACCAGTCTGGCACAGAACCTTCTTTTCTTCCTCCTCAACGTCTTCCATTCCATGTCCTCTAACCCACTGAACAAACGTGGACCTCTGCGGCTCCTGATGTTGCCTCTAGAGGCGGTCAAACAACTCCATTTCGAAAAGTCATTTCCAGAAGACATTTCTTTTCTACGGTTTTCTTAAAGAAACAAATGGGCATTTACAAGACATGTTACTTTAACTCTATCATACGTCGGCAACCTCTTCACATCTAGAAGACCTATATGTAGCGAAAAGTTTTCTTTCGAAAGGTTGGGGGGAAAGTTGAGAGCAGCTTTTTCATATTATATACACAGGCCTTCTATAAACGGCCAGTAAATCTTCCCAAAGCGGGCACTTCCTATTGGTCGCATGTGGTACGTTATTCTACCATTTCGATCTTCCAACATCGAGGTCTTGGTAGAACGATGACCAACCGCCCGATGACCCACTAACGTTCCATCCATCGTCAACCAGGTCTCCGCTCACCTTCCGGGCCTGTTAAGGCCTTTGTCCGTCGTTGTCCGGACGAGGTAAGTTCTCGTCCAACTGGAACAGAGAGGTCACCTCAGGTCCCGGATCCACGTGGGCTCCAAGGCCTAAGGTTGGCTGAGCTGGCGTCCACGTAGACCCCCCTTCCCGGGCCCTCGAGGCTCTAACGGCCCTCCGCAGCGTTCCAGTGGCCATCATTCTTCTCACCCTGCCACACCCGACGCCCAAAGGCGCAACATCCTCCATGGCCTGCCGGAAGCTTCGCCTAACCCCTGAAGCGTAGGGTCAAGAGACACGGTGGTGGGCGGGATCTGGGCTCCGAGGGGCCGCTGCCATTAAGTCGCGGAGGTGGGAGTGGGGGAGCAGTTCGTTGCTTCTTCCAGGCTCAGGCCCTGTCAGTGGGCAGCTGCGGCGAGGGCTCTGGGGCTCGGCAAGACACAGCCTGAGCCTGTCCCGGGGGGCCCCCAGTTCACCTGCCGACCAGAGGCCGGAGGGCCTAGAGGGCCCCGGGCTAGAAGGCCGCGATCCGCTTCTCACCGTGCTCTCTGCCAGAACTCTGGTGTTTTTTTTTTTTTTTTAATTAAAAATATAATTTCACTACTAGTTAGTCTGTTCAGAATATCTATTTTTATTTTTTATTTAGAGTCTGGAGTCAGAACTTGTGTTTGTTCTAAATTCTGTTTATAAGCTCACCATCACTGTGTAGTTAAAGAGTTTTGCTTGCTTGCTCCAGTATCAGAGCAGTAGCTGAACTATTGGCAAGCATTAAGAGAAACAGCCTTTAACTTTTTATATCCACTTTTGAGATCATGAAGAATTTGGAGAGGTTGTGTGTAATTTTTTGGGCTGGAATTTAGCCAGGACACTATTGTTTTTATATCTATATTGAAAAATATCTCAGAGAAGCTTTAAGTTCTAAAATGGAGACAGAAGCTCATTTATTAGCACCTTCAGTATTTGGGTTCCTACCTACAGAAAGTTGGGGCTTTGGGAAAGTATTCATGGGTGAACTCTCCTGAATCTCTGACTCCACTTCCTGAAGTAACTGATATTTCCTTCGAGTTTCCCCATCTACTCAATTCACTCAGCCAAGTTTATGAGATATGACAGGGTTGTAGAGCAAGGCTGTGGCTGCTATTTATAAAGTAGTAAAATTTGACAGTAAACTTAGGTAGTAAATTTTCACAATAAACTTAGGGAAAGTGTTTCAAATACAGAATCCATTCTCTAATTTCCTATGTTATTTTCTGTGATGTGTACTCAAATCTAACTCTCTCTCTCCCACTGATATTAAATTTTATTTTCTCTATTAAAATTTATAAAAGTCTGTTTGGAATGGGTATGTGTTTAAAAAATAAGAATCGGTATTTTTTTCTTTTTAAACAGCTTTTTTGATGTATAATTGATATACAAAGAATTACACATATTTAAGGTGTCCAATTTGATAAGTTTGGACATATGCAAACACCTGTGATACCATCACCACAATCAAGGTAATAAAGCACACAGTGTGGGGAAGAATAGTCTCTAACCAATAGTGTTGAGAAAATAGGATATCCACATGCAAAAATTAAAATTGTACCCCTACCTTATGCCATACACAAAACTCAACTCAAAATGGATTAAATACTTAAATGTAAGATTTCAAACTGTAAAACTTTTAGAAGAAAACATAGAGGAAAAGCATCTTGACATTGGTCTTGGCCAATGCTCTCTTGGATATGACACCAAAAGCACAGTAAATAAAAGTGGTGAGACTATCTCAAACTAAGAAACTTCTGCACAGAAAAGGAGACAAGCAAAAGAATGAAAAAAAACACCTGGGGAAGGGGAGAAATATTTTCAAACTATATCTGATAAGTGGTTAATTTCCAAGATATATAAGGGTCTCCTATAACTCAGTAGCAAAAATAAATAGTATTTAAAAATAAAATAACTATTAAAAATAGGCAAAGGACTTAAATAGACATTTCTCAAAGAAGACATACAAATTGAAAATTGTTGTATGAAAAGATGCTCAACGTCATTATCAGGGGACTACAAAAAAAAACTACACTGGGACTTCACTCCACATATTTTAGGATGGTTATTACTAAAAACAAAACAAATAAAACCAATAAAAAGTGTGTTAGAAATGTTGTGGAGAAATTGGAACACTTGCAGACTGTTAGTGAGACTAAAAATTCAGCAGCCACTATAAAACAGTATGGGGATTCCTCAAAAAATTATAAATAGAACTACTATGTGATCCAGCAATTACTGCACTCCCATTTTCACTGAAGCACTATGTACAATAGCTAATGTATGAAAACACCCCATGAGCTCATCAACAGATAAAAAGGTAAAGAAAATATTGTATGTATATACAATGAAATATTATTCAGCCTTTAAGAATAAGGAAATTCTTCCACTTTTGACAGCACGAATGAACCCAGATTTACTTTATGTTAAATGAAATAAGTCAGTCACAGAAAGACAAATACTGCAGGATACCATTTATGTGAGGTACCTAAAATAGTTAAGCTCATAGAAGCAGAGAATACAATAACGGTTGCTCAGTGCTGAGAGGTGGAAGAATAGGGAGTTCTTATTCACTGTGTATAAAGTTTCAGTTTTGTTAGGTAATTGAGTTCTAGAGATCTGTTGACAACATAATGCCTATAGTTAACAATATTGTATTAAGCACTTCAAGATTTGTTAAAAGTGTAGGTTTCATATTGTGTTCTTACCATTAAAAAAAAGCGAAAGAAATGGATTCTTTTGGTAAAGTATACCCTAAATGGCATCACATAAGTAATTTTTACATCACCTCACATGAACTGAAACTTATAAATAATGTTTATAAAATTAGATGTGAACCAAGAGCTTAACTTTATATTTGTTGCCTAGTATTCTATTTATTGATACAGTTAATTTCAATTTGAATGTAATTGTATATTTTAACTTACCAATCATTGCACAAAACAGAGAAAAAAACAAGCCTTTTTTCATGACAAACATTTATTTGTCAAATTTTAATTGTCTTTACATTACTCTTAGTAAACTCAAGTTTGAAAACCATGTTTTGGAGAGTTTTGGAATCAATATTGATAACAGTTAATAGTCTGTGACTTTTAATGAATAATGTATTTCTGCTTCTTTGTTTTATCTTGATATTCATAATGTTCTAGAAAATGATGAGAAAATTCCTAATTATTATCATAATGTCCTTTATTCCATGTTAGTTTTTCACAGTAAACATATATTGAAAAATTTATTTTAAAAAACTATATCGACTTTTTGTTTGATTTTTGACACCAATGCGAACCCCGTATGGGAGAGAGTTGTTGATGTGTGGCAAGTGGAAACAACCACCATTAAAAGACAATTCCAAACCTACCTGTTTTATTGCAGTCAGATGGTTTCATCACAAATGGTTTGTTCAAGATTAAATACCGGATATGCTTTCAATTTCAAATGAGTCAGGAGAATTATTTGAAAGGGTAGAGATTTAGGGAACATAAGAGATCTGAGAGAACTAGAGGTTATAATAATTTAATATATGGAGTCCTGAGTTGGCTTTTTTTTTTTCTCACCAGCACATTAAAGTATTGGTTCAATATCTTCTGGTTTCTATTGTTTATGATGAAGAGTCAAAGTAATTTGAAACATTATTGCCCTGTATGGAATATAATTTTGCCTTCAGTTTAAAGTTGTAGCTATTTGACTCTGTGTCTAAATTATTTTGTTCATCATGCTCAGGGTTTATTGAGACTTCTGAATCTATAAATTTATGCCTTTTACTAATTTTGGGAAATTTTCAGGCAGTTTTACTTATTTCTTAAAATAATTTTCTTTCTGCTACATTCTTCCTCTTGCTTTCTATAACTCGAATTACATGCATATTAGAAGTTGACATTGTTCTACATGTCCATGAGATTCCAGTCATATTTTAATCTTTCTTACATTCTGATATTTTTCTTTCTGTTTTCAGTCTCTATTTTAGGTTTCCTTTTTTTTTTTTTGATTTTTCATTGAAATTCCTACATGTTTCTCTTATTACTAATATATGTTATGTCCTTGACCATTATTATGATAACTTTAAAATCTTTGCAGTTTCCAAAATCTGGGTCATCTCAATGTCAATTTCCATCTGTTGCCATTTTTTTCTTTATTATCAGTAATATTTTTCTTTTCTTCTTATATAGAATAATTTTGGTTAGTATCCTGAAATTATGAACTGTACATAGAAGAGAACCTGTATTGTTTTATATTCTTTTTTTTTAAACATCTTTTTTGGAGTATAATTGCTTTACAACATTGTGTTAATTTCTGCTATGTAACAAAGTGAATCAGCTATATGTATACATATATTCCCATATCCCCTCCCTCTTGTGTCTCCCTCCTACCCTCCCTATCTCACCCCTCTAGGTGGTCACAAAACACCAAGCTGATCCCCCAGTGTGATGCAGCTGCTTCCCACTAGCTATCTATTTTATATTTAGCAGTGTATATATGTCAATGCTACTCTCTCACTTCATCCTAGCTTAAACTTCTCCCTCCCCATGTCCTCAAGTTCATTCTCTACATCTGTGTCTTTATTCCTGTCCTGCCCCTAGGTTTATCAGAACAATTTTTCTCTTTTTTTTTTTTTTTTTTTAGATTCCATGTATATGTGTTAGCACAGGGAAAACCATAACTCAAAAAGAGTCATGTACTACAATGTTCATTGCAGCACTCTTTACAAAAACCAGGACATGGAAGCAACCTAAGTGTCTATCGACAGATGAATAGATAAAGAAGATGTAGCACATATATACAATGGAATATTACTAGGCATAAAAAGAAATGAAATTAATTTATTTGTACTGAGGTGGATGGACGTAGAGTCTGTCATACAGTGAAGTAAGTCAGAAAGTGTTATATTATTTTAAAGAAACATTATTATTATTATTATTTTTTTATCAGGAAGTTTACTTTCCCAAACTGCAAATCCTATGTTTGCTGCTGTGGGAAGCAGCTGAATTTTCAGTTCAGCCTTTAGGCTTAGTTGGAGATGATTGTCATCAGTCCTGAATATTCATATTACAGAGATTAACTAGAAATGTAGGAAGAGATTAGACACGGAATTTGACACTTTCTCTCTCTGAAGTATGCTTTTCAAGATTTCTCTCCACACTTTTAATGTACTGTAAATTTCCTGAAATGCATCTTCTGGTTCATTAAGTCTATAAGATGAGAATATTTATATCAGTTTTCCAGCCCTACATGGTGTGAACTGGGGTCTGTTTTCAATCTAAAATCATAAAAATGGGAAACTCACCTATTGCCATTCTCTTCTTCCAGTGTTGAACCCTTCCAGAATATGTTTGTTTTTAGTCACTCTCTAGAGTCTTCAGATGAGTTGCAGATATATTTGTTATATATTTTTAACATATATTTTAATATATATATATTTTTTTTGAGGATTTGTAGGGTTTTTTTGGGGGAGGAGAGTCCATTTAAATAAAAATATTTAACTTATTTTAAAACTATTATCAAAAGTTTACTCCTCTAAAAGTCCCCCCAAAATACATACTGATTAAGCAAATTTAAGTTTACTAGACTTACTGATGTAAGGGAGAATGCCACATTGACACAACTTTGATATTGGTATGAAAGAGAGAAATCTGAAGAGAATATTTATACAATCTTAGGATCTACATAGGATGACTTTAAAAGGATCTTTCAAAGTGGAAAACTATCTGGGAATGTGTACAGTTTATAAAGTTAAGTATTGGTTTAATAGGCAGAGTAAAATAAGGGTTTTTAAACTGAGGATTCATGAGTAAGGTGTTAGTTTTTAAAAGCTGACTTTTTAATTTGTTTAGATAATTCTTTTTAAATTGTTTAGATAATTATCTTTGTAAAGATAATTCTTATCTTTCAGTAGTAAGTATTCCTTGAAGCAAATTGCTATATTATTTTTGGGTGATATTAGTATTGATTAGCCCAGAAACAGAAATGTGTGTTTGTTTCAGTTCTCAACATTTAATCTTTGATAATGTATTGAAAGTTGTAACTAGAAAATTTGAGAAAGCATGACAGATTAATAAAAATAATGTTTGCTAATTGATAATATCTGACCATTAAAATATATTATGTAACTTCACCTAAAATAAATATCTAAAAAACAAGAACTTATAAACTTGTTGTAAAAATCTGAAAAAAATAATGTTTATAAAAACATTATTTTGGGCTTCCCTGGAGGTGCAGTGGTTGAGAGTCCACCTGCTGATGCAGGGGACACAGGTTCGTGCCCCGGTCCGGGAAGATCCCACATGCCGTGGAGCGGCTGCGCTTGTGAGCCATGGCCTCTGAGCCTGTGCGTCCGGAGCCTCTGCTCCGCAAAGGGAGAGGCCACAACAGTGAGAGGCCTGCGTACTGCAAAAAAATAAAATAAAATAAATTTAAAAAACATTATTTTGATATAAATAGATGAATTTACATTATAGTTTACTCTTTAATTTGACTTATGATAAATTCAAAATAGAATTAGTATGTTTTGATAAAGTTAATTTGTATATTGAGACCTACAAAATGGAGGCCACTTCCAGTGTCCTGGCCCATGTCACCATTCTAAACCTAAACCTGCACTTATAAGAAACACCTGTCAAGGAAACCTAACTTACTCCAATTACAGTCCTCTATTTCAACTTTAGCTAGCTTAACTTACCCTAGAAAATAAAACCTACTAGTCTTATAAGGAAATCCCTAGCCACCTAGCCAATCTTGTGATGTTTCCACATTGCTGCTTCTAAAGCTCCATAAAACTTGCTCTTGCCCAGAATCCCTCAGGAAGAGCCTCCACTGCTTGTGAGACACTGTACTCCCCTATTTCGTGGATTGTTTTTCCTTGACTAGATGACATCAAACTCATTACTAGATTGTTTTAGTTTTGTCATTTCATAGTTTTGGCAACTCAAGGACAGCTGTGAAGATTCTGGGAGGCCTCTTAGAGTCAGGAGAAGGTACTCACAGAACCCTGTGGGTTCACTGCCCCTTGGTCACTCTGAGATCTCTGGTAAACTTCTCTCCAATGGAACTTGGCTTATTCCAAGTTCTGAGCTCTTCAGGTATTTTTGTCCTAATCCTTCCGGGTAGAAAATTGGGATTTGAGAGACTCCAGGTTTTTCATGGTGAGACCCAGTGGGCCACAACATTTAGATTTGTGGCTAACCTCATCTACAAGTTAAGTGCTTGCAAGAGGTCCTGACATGTCTCAGGAGCTGTGCACAGACAGCCAGAAATATTAGGTGTGGTTGAATTAGAAAAATAATTTTTTCAACAAGGGAAAATAGTGGGTACCCCTCAATGTAAAGAAAGATGACAGTCACTGAGGGACTCACAAAAACCTGGGGTCCACAGCATAAGAAAGCCCACAGTTTTCTTCCATTTTATTACAATAGTAAGTTCGGTTAAAATATATAAGTCTATTAGAAAAGTAAAATTAATTGAGAAAATACTGTTTATTTCTAACAGCCAGCAGACTACTATATGTATTTTAAGTCAGCATTAATTTAAATGACATAAATTCATGTTATCTTTACCTCAATCCTGGACAGAAACTCTAAACCAGTCTTCAAAGCAAGGTAAGAGAACAATATGCTATCTTGTTATCATGGCATTTCTTTTTTTCTAATTGGTGGCTTGAAGAGGAGTATTCAAAGAGAGTGAGCACCTTTTCAGAAATAATAAGACAGTTTGGGTTTAGCTCAGAAGAATACAATCCTGGGGCTTTGATTTAAGGACAAAAATAACAACAACCACACAGGCAATAAAAAACCTACCAACAACAACACAAATGTTACAATTTAGAAATGTTGGATTGAGCTATGACAAAAACATAAATTGACAGTTTATATAAACGAGGAACAAAAATAGCAAGTTCAAAAAACCAAAATAAAGGAAATTAACTTTTCTCATTTTATTTATGAGAATGCCAAATAATGCTATGCATATATGAAATATTTAATGATATAGATCTACTCATCTCACTACTCTGATGTAGAAAGTACTTTATTCTTTTTATGCATCTGAATGCTTTATACAGTCTCTGAAATCTCTTCCTTTCTATTCAGATCAACACTAATGCCTTGTGGTGTTCCATATTATAAATTAAAATTACCAGTTAAAATAATCACCATTTTCTTCTCTCTAGGCAAACCCATAGCAAAAGCTATTGTGATAGTGTGATATTTTTGCAAATCCAAGTTCTTTCTGTGTGGAATATCTTGGGAAAATTTAGCATATTTCACAGTGCAAAGTAAGCCAGATTTTCCTGGTGGTCTAGGTATAGATACCAAATGAAACTAAAGATATCCAATGTGTCTTCTTTTTCAAAGACTGAGTAACCTGGTACCCTCTGTCAGCTTAAAGAAAAACACACAACATGAGATTTGGGAATTTAAGTTTTATTCAGGGTCTTAGTGAGGACTATAGCCCAGAAGACAGAAACTTAGTAGCTCTAAGTAAATTGCTCTGAAGAGGTAGAGGAGAAACCACTTATATGTACATATATATATATATATATATATGAGTTTTGGCTAGGAAATACATGCAGTCAAGCATACATCTTGGTAAAAGATTACTGCTACTCACAAAGAAGAGGCATCAAGAGTTAAAGATTTTAGTGCTTTTCTATGTAGCAGAAGATGCAAGAATCTGGGGTCATTGAAACTCTTTCTGAGATATGCATCCTAACTATCTAGGGACCCATTTCTCCAAAGCACAGAATGCCTCATCCTATTTTTTCATCCCAAATTCTCCTCAAGGCACATTGTCAGTGGGTGATTGCAGTGGATTGTGACATAACCCTTGTATAACTGGGTGATGAGTTTTACTTTTAATTCACAGTCTCCCCTCTTTGGGTCATAAATTCAACCAAGGTTTAAGAGGCATTTAATGACCAATTTGTCCCACGGTGCTAGGGAGTCTCATTCCTAGGTCAGGTGAGGATTTCATTGATAGGCCATTCATGTGCTATATTTGTATTAACCTCTATTAATAACCTAAAATTTTCTGAATCATCTGTCTTACTAATCCACAATGATCCAGGAAATGTTTCTTCCTTTTTGCTTCTTCTCATATCTATAGTTGCACTATTATAATTAGTTCTACATATTTATATAAGTGATCAGTTGTCTCAAGACTTTAGGCATCATTAATTTTGTCAGAGACCTGGTCACACATTTGGTAATGCAGGTAATGCAAGAAACAACAATTTTATAAAATAGACAGGATCTAAATAATATAGCTAGTAGCATTAAAAGGACATAATACAGAATCAAGAGAAATGAAGCATAAACAATTTCAAAACAAAAAACAGAACAAATTAAAACATTGATTAGTTTAACTAGTTGCAGTCTGGATCATAATAAACCACCAAATCCAGAGAGGATACAGCTGAAGAAGTCAAATTCTAGAGAGATTAGGTAGAGAGGAAAAGATGAATATTTCATCTTCATTTACAAATGTATACTTTATCAACTTGCTACAAGTCATAGTTAACCTAAGAGGAAAGGTTTCCTCATATCAGGAAAACAAAGATTAAAAGCCAGTAATATTTTGAACAAAAAGTCGTAAGAATTATAAAACATATTCATCAGTTCATTCAGTTCCATATAATAAATTAATTTTGATCTTGATCTTTGTTAGCAGTTTATGAAGCCATCAGGTTTTCCATTAGTTTCTTTTCCACCTCAGTGGTATTATCTAAAATTATCAGAAAACTATATTTGTCAAAAAGTCCTTTCTATAAATCTGCTTAAAGATCTTCATTTCTATAAATCATCAGAGTAAATCAATAACTGTCTCTAAATAATAAAAGACTTAAAATGGCATGGTTAAAGACCTGATCACAATGTGATTGACAAAGAAATTTGGTTATTTCTGCAACATATAGCATTTTAAGATAACTATAATATTACTGATAACATTATACCAGAACATATCCAATTTTAAGAATTTCATTCTAATCTTGGCCAGTCCTAACCATACATAAAACTCTTTTATCAGGGTTCCTTTTCCATAAGCCTTTTATAATTTTTTAACCTTCAGATTTTGTCCTATGCTTTCTCTTTCTCTTTTTCTAGGACAAAAATTACTTTCTTTCCCCTTAACAAACTGCATTTCCATTTCTTATACCTTGCTTTTTTCTTGATACATATACTTTTCTTATTAATTTTAGCAATTTTAGTTTTAATTATATATGTTAATTAGAATCCTTAACCTCTAAAAATGTTAATTTCTAGTGAAAACTAAGTAGTAGCAATTATGAAGTGTCTTTTACATTAGCATTCTGTAGATTGGCAAATATAAATACTATTTATAATTTCTAAAAAGTGACTTATTGAAAATTTCTCAGTGTGGCACAAAACATATTTAATAATAGCTCTAAATATCTTTAGATTCTGTGTAAAAGGAAGTCTAAGTTCAGAATTAATGTTTTGGCATTTTATTTTATTTGGTAATGATCTAGATATTCAATAAATTTTCATCTCTTAATTTAATTTAGCAAAATTCTAAAGTTTCAAGTTACCAAAAAGGTTTGGAGAAACTATTTTTTTAAAACATTTTCTTTGGAGTATAATTGCTTTACAGTGGTGTTTTACTTTCTGCTGTATAACAAAGTGAATCAGCTATACATATACATACATTCCCATATCTCTTACCTCTTGCTCCTCCCTCCCACCCTCCCTATCCCACCCCTCTAGGTGGTCACAACACACTGAGCTGGTTGCCCTGTGCTGCTTCCCACTAGTTATCTATTTTACATTTGGTAGTATATATAAGTCTATGCCACTCTCTCACTTTGTCCCAGCTTAACCTTACCCCTCCCTGTGTCCTCAAATCCATTTTCTACGTCTGCATTTTCTATGTCTGCATATTTATTCCTGTCCTGCCCCTAGGTTCTTCAGAACCTTTTTTTTTTTTTTTAGATTCCATATATATGTGTTAGCATACGGTATTTGTTTTTCTCTTTCTGACTAACTTCACTCTCTATGACAGACTCTAGGTCCATCCACCTCACTACAAATAACTCAGTTTTGTTTCTTTTTATGGCTGAGTGATATTCCATTGTATATATGTGCCACATCTTTATCCATTCATCTGTTGATGGACACTTAGGTTGCTTCCACGTCCTGGCTATTGTAAATACAGCTGCAATGAACATTGTGGTACATGACTCTTTTTGAATTATGTCTTTCTCAGGGTATATGCTCTGTAGTGGGATTGCTGGGTCCTATGGTAGTTCTATTTTTAGTTTTTTAAGGAACCTCCATACTGTTTTCCAAAGTGGCTGTATCAATTTACATTCCTACCAACAGTGCAAGAGGGTTCCCTTTTCTCCACACCTTCTCCAGAATTTATTGTTTGTAGATTTTTTGATGATGGCCATTCTGACTGGTGTGAGGTGATACCTCATTGTAGTTTTGATTTGCATTGGAAAAACTATTTTTAAATAGACATACCATAAAACATAATTATTCTTGGTGAGTTCACCTAAAAAACTCTCATCCCATTTACACTTATTTACTTTACTAGTTCCCAACTATGATGTCTAGGTTAACCATGAAAACTTCCTGAGACATTAGACAAAGCAAACCATCATTCCAAGCACTTTTTCTTGCTGACAAATGCTTAAAAAGAGATAACATGAGCTTATTTCACAGTAAATCCAGGTAGAATACAAGTTTTTAATTTATTGTTGATAACTCTAAAAACATAAAATCAACAACTTCAACTTTGCTTTTATTTACTAAAGATCAATCTTAGATCATATGAACTTAAAAATTATTTGGTTTAGTTTTTACTACATTTAGAAATATTTAATTCATGAGTGCTTACTTGCAAGCCCACTAAACAGAGTCTTTTGTGAATTAGATTTTGGGTGAGGGAGGCTTCCAGAAGTTTGTACTTTTTAAAAGGCCTTTTTTCCCTCTTTTTTTTTGTTTGTTTGCTTTGTTTTGTTTTAGGTTCTACCTGATTGATTTAATTACACTCAGTCTCAGCTCATTGTTGGCTATATTTACATTTCTGAATTGTAGAGTTTGCAAGACAAAGTCACTCACTTTTAATTCCCCAAAGAACTGGACTGCCACTTAAATGATATAAAAAGACTGATCTGCCCAATTACATTTTCTTTAATTTGCTTATTGATATCAGCAAGAGAATTTCCAACTAAAATGGATATCAAAAGTTTTTTATGTTCTAGAACTTCAGGGGTCAATATTTCATTCTTTCAAAAAGTTTGCACCAGGAGTTCAGCAAACGCCCTCTTTCTGAATGTATAAGTTAGACGAACTTACCCTAAGGGTAAAAGTCTTCATTATTGTTTCTTTAGACCCAGAAAATTAACCCCCAGTTTTTTACCTCACATTGTATGGGCTCAGATAACACTAAGGGAACCAATATTCCCCTTAGCATGCTTAATAAACATTGCCTGAGGGGCAGATTTATATGCCCTGATTTAAATTACCAGACAGGGGAAGCATCCGCCACTGAGATATAATGTCTATCCCTACAATATAATCAGGCAAAAGAGATGCAACCATCTTACATAAAGCCTGTTCAAACATATACATTTTTTAATAAACTTCATCTCAATTTCATCAACTATTATACATTTAACCTTAGCATCTTTTAAGGCCCCATCAACAAGTCTCAGAGGAATCCCAGAAACTTTTCCTTTTTATCCCACATCCATTTTATCCATTCCTGTATAAAAGGTTTTGGGGTCCCTAGTGAATAGTCAAGCCAAAGAACCCAGGCCCTTTAATCAATCTTTAACTTGATTAATTGACCTAACTCTTGCCCAAAGCAATTGGTAATTCATTTTCTCAGTGTATTGTTTCTTTATTTTTTCCTTTCCAGCCCTTCAAATTTCTCCAAACTGGGATAATTAGAGCAGACTTGTCTGGGTCCATTAATGTGGTGGAGACCGATGTAGGGTTCTTTTGGCTCATCCAATCTTAGGTAGTGCTATATCAAACCTTTGTTTTAATCCCATCAATGTACATTTTATCTCATTTCTTAATAAGTATCTAAAGATTTCCATCCTCCTGGGACCAATCCCATGACCTTCCCCTTAATAACCTATTCTATTCATTTGTTAACCTAATTAGCTTAATGGTTTTATTAGTATCTGTAAGAACCATTAAGGGGAAGGTGAGCACAGTCTTAAAGGTAGCCATTATATTTCTTTGTATCTACTTTTTAACTAGATCTTTCTACAGGTACCAAATAAAGCAGCTGTCTATGATGAGAGCTCTCTAAATATTTACTAATTTAGAATTTTTTTCCAATTTAAAGGATTCATCCTTTATAAGTCTATTGACAAGTAGGATATTAACAGTGACTCAAACCAACAAGACACAAGAGGTGTCCTCACAAGAGAGTGCAAAGGATGCTGCTTTAGTGTTGTAATACTTATCTGAATCATTCCAACTTATGCTTCCCCACTTATGCTTTACTTTGTATTTAGAATGGAAATGCCAAAGCATATTTTAAATACAGGAGAATGATTTTAGCATGAAATATGTTCCCAGCACTGTGTTAGACACCAGTTTTCTTAACCAGTAAAATTTTGTTGTTGAACTAAACAATTTCATGTATTAAACGTCTTTAATCTATGTTTTCAATTTTTTCTCAAGACTTTTTCTTAATACATGTCCTCTGATAGGACTTTCTTGTTTGAAATGCTATTATTCAAAACAAAGCAGTCTTAAATGACCACAACAGGTTATAAAATCTGTATCTCACATCAAGAGAGACAAGATAAAGAAAACAGTACCATTAAAGCAATATTTCAATGAGAACAGTTATCATTCTTCCCTTCTGATCAATAATGCTTTCAAACTATATTCCAGCCTCTTGCTTTTTGATACCTCAAACCCTCATTCTGCTAATATTTTAATATCATTTCCTTTGCTATATCAGCTGAAAAAATGCATAACCTAAATGCTGAAAATTATATTTTATTTGGTGGACAAAACTGAGGACTTAAGCCTGGGATACAGCATCTCAGATAGCTCTGAGAAACTGTTCCAAAGAGGTAAGGGAGGATCCAAGATATGTAGGAGTTTTTGTAACAAAGACCAGGTAGTCAGAACATAAAGATTACTGTTAATTAAGGAAAACCAGATATCTCAAATTAAGGAATTTAGCCCTTTTCTATATATGGAAAGATGCAAGTGTCTGAGCTCACTGAAATCATTCATGTGATAGGCACCTCAGCTATCTGGGTCAGTATCCTGTGCTTTCTTATCCTGGGTCTCCTCAGGGTGCACTATCAGGGGTGGCTGCAGCAGTTGACTGCTAAATGACAGGCATCGTGTTTCTATCCTGAGTTCCCTCAGGGCTTACCATTAGGGCAGCTGTAATGTGGTGGCTTGATGGCTGCAACAGCCTTTGTTTACTGATATGGCAGGCAAAATTTTTTCATTGACAGCTACCAACTACAATATAATTAAATGTATCCAGGTCAACCAAAGCCATCTCATTCCATTTGGTTGTATCTTTCAACTAGCCCTAAAACTATGTTATTTTGGGGGAAATATAACTAAAAACAAAATATCCTGTAAACTCAGAAAATTGAGTCAAAAAAAAAAAAGTCCACATAGGTAGAAAACAGTTTTATTATTGAATAAACATTGAACCAGAATGTTAGGCACATCACTGGCAATCCTCTAAGAGATTTCAAAGACAGAAATAAATCTTACCTTTTTATATACTCAGGCAGATACATTCCATTACTTACTTAGTCTCAACATAAACAATAACCAGTCCTCAAGTAACAAGACAGAGTATCATTTATTACACACACTTTATCATAGATTCATTCAGTAATTAGGGTTTTGTGGAGTAATTAGGGTGTTTGTGAATTGGCTTTATCCACAGGAAAAATAAACCTCTCATATCTTTATGACAGGAGATAGATTAGCAACTTGGTGGGATGCACTCATGGAAGTTAGGTTCTTACCAGTCCACAGACTGGGAGATCAAAGCACTATCTTCCTTAATGATTTCATTTCAAAGAGATGGTCTCCAGATTCCTGAGAAAGACATTCCTGAGACAATAAAATAGTAAAGTCTTATTTACCTTTTAAAAAGATTTACATACATTTTAAGGAAACTGAGAAAGAACCTACAAGTTTTCCAAAGTAAATAGTCTAAGAAAAGGATGAATCCCTTACAATAGATTTCAGCCTCTTATTTTAAATTAGTATTTGCCCTTACACTACTATATTAGTCAAGGTTCTCCAGAGAAACACAAGCAATAGAATATTGGTTCATGCAATTATGGAGGATGAGAAGTCCCAAGAGCTTCAGTCAGCAAGCTAGAGCCCCAGGAGAGCTGACAATGTAGTTACAATTAGAGTCCAAAGGCCTGAGAACGAGGAAAGCTGATAATGTATTTCCAGGCTGAAAGCTCATAAGCTCCAGGTTTAAGAAGAGTTGATGTTTTAGTTGGAGCTGAAGGCAGAATAAGATCTATGTCCATGTTCCAGCTCAAGACAGTCAGCCAGGAATAGTTCCCTCTTACTCACAGGAGGGTCAGCCTTTTTGTTCTGTTCAGGACTTTAACTGATTGGATGGGGACAGGGGCAGTCTGCTTACTCAGTCTATTTGTTCAAATGTTAATCTCATCCAAAATAGTCTCACAGAAATGAACTGAATAATGTTTGACCAAATATCTAGGTACTTTCTGGACCAGTCAAATTGGTGCACTAAATTAGCTATCACAATTATCACGTTGAGTATCAAATAAAGTATCCAACACTTCCTTATTACCTTAAGAAAAGATGACTTTGTTACTCTCAGAGACTCCAGTTTTCATGTTAGCACAACACATTAGATGTCACTGAAAAGAGTGGATAATATTTTGAATAACCATTGTAAGAAGCACAAAGCCTAACACTAGTGTCAACTAAAATTGGCACTTGCCATCTACTTCTACAAGGATTAAATCATGTGCTGCTGCAGCTGCTGATTTTCAACACCCTCCTGAAAGGAGTTCCGGGTGGAGAGCTGAAATGAGGCACTCTGTGCTCTGGAAGAAACTGGCAGAACAAGTCTTCAGATAGTTAAATATTTTCAGGAACCGATTTTATGAGCCCAATTCTTGTATCTCCTCATATCTAGAAAAACACTGAAATCCTTCATGGTGATGACTGCTCCTTGTGACTAGCAGAAATCTTCTGCAAAAAAATATTTGCTTGATTGCAAGTACTCCCCCTTCACCAAAATCACATATATACTGACCTCCCCCCGGCCACCTCTTTGGAGCAGTTTGCCAGAGCTATCTGAGATGCTGTCTCCCGGGCTGCAGTCCTCATTTTGACCCAAATAAAATTTAACTCACAACTCACACATTGTGCATTTTTTTAAGTCGACAATAGTAATGCCAAAAAAAAAAACAAAAAAAGCCAAATTTTCCCATTTGATATATGATATGAAGTTTACCCTTTCTTTCCCAATCTTAAACTACTAATTTTTAAGAGAAATTATACGACACTGCTTATATCCTATAAAATCAAACTATTTATTTTTATTTTATTTTATTTATTTATTTTTTTTGCGGTACGCGGGCCTCGCACTGCTGTGGCCTCTCCCGTTGTGGAGCACAGGCTCCCGACGCGCAGGCCCAACGGCCATGGCCCACAGGCCCAGCCGCTCCCGCGGCATGCGGTATCCTCCCGGACCGGGACACGAACCCGCGTCCCCTGCATCAGCAGGCAGACTCCCAACCACTGCGACACCAGGGAAGCCCCTATTTAATTTTGATTTAGCTTTCACTTTGGCTTTACACTCTGTGCCACCATTTTAAGCTTCATTTTGAACAACTCCAAGAACACATCATTGGTAATCCAGGAAGTCAAAAATCTCATTCCATCCTAATTTTGTTGATGTATTTCTTCAAGTTTTATTCCATATTCTGTGCTCTAATTAACTTGTGCACTTTGTTGCCCACATGATCTGCATATTCACGTCTCTTTTATTTCTCTTAAGTCAGTCATTGTCACAACTGGAAATGCTCTTACTTCTGTAATTTTGCTTTTCATCATATTTATTCTGCAGTGTTTATCTCCTTAAAATTTGACACAATCTTTCACCTGGGAATATATCTCTAATCTTTTGAATGTGGTAAATACTTCCCTTACAATATTTGTCATATTCAACTTTTTCTATCAAACTTGTGTTCATATGTTCTTTCTCCAAAATTTTGTAAATTCATAGCAGGCTGTATTTTTTCTGTTTTTCACAGTCCCCAGCAGTGTACCTTCAGTTATGTGTTAAATAAATGAATCGGTGTATTGATAGTGATCTCAGGTGGCCTAGGCCTGCAGCGGCTTGAAGCAGGATCTCAGTTCCCTGACCGGAGACTTAAGCCAGGCTGCAACAGAGAGAGCGCTGAATCCTAACCACTAGACTCCTAACCACTGTGTTACAGTGGCTAGTGACAAGGCCCTGGCTTGTGTTCTTAGAAGAAATGAATTTCAACAAAGAGATAGAATGTAGTGAAACAAGTGAAATGTTTATTAGGAGGAAAAAAGTACATGTGAATAGACACACATGGGCAGGTTCAGAAAAGAGTCACATCTTCGTGGTAGTTTAAATCACTTATATGAGGCAGTTCTTCTGGGTTTCCTCTGGCCAATCATCTTGCTTTGCCTGGCTCTGAGTCCATATTTGGTTTAATTCAGGGTCCTCCCCTGTGTTTGGATGCATCACTTAGCCAAAATGGATTCCAGTGCAGAGGCCTATGGGAAGGTTGGCACTACCTATAATGGGGTGGCATCCCCTCCCTTTTTGAACCCCAAGGACCCTTTCTGCACATGTGTAGTTGGGAGGCCTCCTTGACCTCAAGAATGAGAAATATGTGGTCTCTTTATCTTTTATTTGGGAAGGACTCAGCTCCACCTTGTTCCTGCCATTATCTTTATCTTGGAGTATCTGTCCACAGGGTCAGAATCCAGCTGCTCAGCCTGGGGCCCATCTGTCTCCTGTCTCAATAGCTGTATGTAAGGCACTTTAACATAACTTCTTTCTGCCTCTGCAAATATCTTGAATGCAGCTATTCCTCAGAAAAAAATTATACTATAAAGAAAAGTAATTATTATCATAGTTAAGTTCAGAGATATTAACATCAAAATAGTCCTTTTTAAAAACATTATTATGGAGGAAAAAGTGAGTAAGAGTTTTACTGCCTTTATTAAGCTTAACTGTGCTTAGTGAATTTTGTTAATAACCAAAAAGTGGATTTTGATAGTAAAATGTCAAAATTATTTTTGACATGAATTGATCACTATATGCCTAGGGACTGGAAAGCAGTTTGTTGGACATAGATTGGAAGGTGAAAATCTTATTACTATCATCATCATAATAAAGTGTAAGTGCCAGCTAAGGGAAGTTGGGGAAATCAACAAAAAAGAATCTCCCCCAAAGCAACTGATCTTCTACCTGTAATATTTTCTATCATAATTTTCAAAGAAATCTTTGATATCAGCATTCCAGAAGTTTTGTAAAAAATGCATAACTTGGTGTTAGTTTAATGTGTAAAAGTGAGAAAGAAAACAGTACCATAATTATGTTAATTATAATTATTGTTTTCATTTTATTTTGAAGTTGCAGTTTTGAATGTAGTTTAATTCAAATATTACATTATAATGGCTATTAAAAACAAGTTTAAAATTCTAAGTACAATTTTTCCCAGAATTATCAAAAAAAGAGCAAAATGTAAACAATATTACAGGCCACTAATCACCACATTTTAAGGTAGCTCCTTAAAATATACCCTCCAGTGATTTGTACAGTGCAGTTTTAAATGGTTCAGTTTATTGGTTTCACATTTTTCTCCTGGGAATCCATTATGCAATGTGATTCTCAATTGCTCCATTGCAAAGAAGATTTTCTCAGCTTGTTGCTTCAGCTTTTGTGTTTTAATATCACAAATCAATCAATGTTCAATTTGTGTAATTTGTTAAATACATAATATATATTATTGACATATTTTTAATATTATCTTAATTCATATATAATATTATATATTTTAATATTCATTTTATACATCAACTCTCCTAGATCTTAATAACTGAATTAAGATAGAGTCATTATTTGAACATATTCTAGGTTAGGCAATACTGTAAGCACTTTGAATATATTAACTCATTAAATTTCAAAACCTTTTGCAATAAATATTGTTTAGCTCCATTTTACAGATGAAAAAATAAACACATATAAATGTTGAGAATCTTGCTCAAGATGACATCATAAGAAGTGGTAGAGGCTAAGGATAGATTGCAACCATTTTGGTTGTAAAATCCGTACTCTAACCCAATGCACTTCACTGCTTTTTAGCATTTAAAATTTTAACATGGTCAACAGTTAACAATGAACAATACATGTTATTATTTGGAAAATGTTTTTTTGTATTCCTTGCCTTCAAATTTCATACTTACTTTTTGGTCCAAACTGTGTACACTTCAAAAACACATTTTATGAATATTTAAAAGCAATATCAAAAATAGCTTGATATTTTATACATACATGCCTCATCTAATAGTACCTTAAATGAGTGCACTTTTAGTGTTGCAATCTTTATAATCATATTTAGAATATTGAGTTTATATATTTTCTATAATAAATTTCTGTCTACCATTGTCACAAAAATTATTCCAGGAACTAAAGATTGCCTTAGTTCCAAACTCTGTCTGAAGTTTTTAGTCTATTTATTTATTTGTTATCAGAGGGGTTTATTATAAAACACATCTATGAGAGTATTTATATATATATTTAGATGTACAAACAAACATAAACCCACTAAATATCTGAGTTATGTCAGGAAGTCAATTTTATTACATATTCACAGCATTGTGATATTCTGTGACTGAGCTAAAAATTTTATACGAATAATTATTTTTTTTAGGATGAGTCTATTTTTTACCTTGCCCGTGGTTGAAACAGAGCATTTTTCTGTGATTATTCACAGAAATTAATGGGTTCTGAGCAACAACAGTTAACTCATTAGGTTAAAAAAAAAAAACAGGCTTTTTTTTTTTTTTTTTTTGTGGTACGCGGGCCTCTCACTGTTGTGGCCTCTCCCATTGTGGAGCACAGGCTCCGGACGCGCATGCTCAGCGACCATGGCTCACGGGCCTAGCCGCTCCATGGCACGTGGGATCTTCCCAGGCCGGGGCACAAACCCGGGGACTCTCAACCACTGCACCACCAGGGAAGCCCTATGGTATAATATTTTTGACTTGAAATTTTATCCCCATTTTTTATTGTATGGCATGGTGAACATATATGAGCTCAAGGTAAGAAGGTTATATGCATCAGGTTTTATGTTTGCTTCTCAAGTAAGTATTGATGTCAAATTAGTTTTTTAATCCTCAGATAGTCTAATATGAATCCTATAAACTCAGAATATATAAATGTTCTATTTTCCTCAAAGCTATTCTTGTTTTTAATTTTTTTTAATTTTAAATTAATTTTTATTGGCATACAGATGATTTACAATGTTGTGTTAGTTTCTGCTGTACAGCAAAGGGATTCAGTTACACATATACGTATGTCCACTCTTTTTTAGATTCTATTCCCATATAGGTCACTACAGAGTACTGAGTAGAGTTTCCTGTGCTACACAGTAGGTTCTTATCAGTTATCTATTTTATATAAAGGAGTGTGTTTATGTCTATCCAAATCTCCCAATTTATTCCCCCCCCTTTCCCCCTTGGTAACCATAAGTTTATTTTCTACATCTGTGACTCTATCTTCGTTTTTTAAATAGGTTCATTTTGGCCATT
The DNA here is from genome assembly GCF_005190385.1 of Monodon monoceros. Taxonomy (NCBI): domain Eukaryota; kingdom Metazoa; phylum Chordata; class Mammalia; order Artiodactyla; family Monodontidae; genus Monodon; species Monodon monoceros. The sequence continues at coordinate 1,049,374 of NW_021697799.1, read as the reverse complement.
TTTGTAGATTCCTCATATAAGCAATATCATATGATATTTGTCTTTCTCTGTCTGACTTACCTCTCTCAGTAGGACATTATGTAGGTATATCAGTGTTGCTGCAAATGGCATTATTTCATTCATTTTTATGCCTAAGTAATATTCCATTGTATATATGTACCACAACTTCTTTATCCATATATCTGTCAATGGACATTTAGGTTGCTCTCATGTCCTGGCTATTGAAAATAGTGTTGCAATGAACATTGGGGTACATGTATTTTTTGAATTATGATTTTCTCCAGATCTATGCCCAGGAGTGGGATTGCTACATTATATGGTACCTCTAGTTTTAGATTTTTAAGGAACCTTCATACTGTTCTCCACAGTGGATGTACCAATTTACTTTCCCACCAACAGTGTAGGAGGGTTCCCTTCTCTCCACACCCTCTCTAGGATTTATTGTATGTAGACTCTTGGATGATGGCCATTCTGAATGATATGAGGTGATACCTCATTTTACTTTTGATTTGCATTTCTCTAATAAGTGATACTGAGCATCTTTTCATGTACCTCTTGGCCATCTGTATGTCTTCTTTGAAGAAATGTTTACTTAGATCCTCTGCCCATTTTTTGATTGGGTTGTTTGTTTCTTTTTTAATATTGAGCAGCATGAGATATTTGTAAATTTTGGAGATTAATCCTTTGTCAGTAGAATCATTCACAAATATTTTCTCCCATTCTGTGATTGTCTTTTCATTGTGTTTATGGTTTCCTTTGCTGTGCAAAAGGTTTTAAGTTTGATTAGGTCCATTTTTATATTTTTGTTTTTATTTTCATAACTCTAGAAGGTGGATCAAAAAAGATACTGTGTGATTTATGTCATAGAGTGTTCTGCCTATGTTTTCCTCTAAGAGTTTTATAGTATTCGGTCTTACATTTAGGTCTTTAATCCATTTTGAGTTTATTTTTGTGTATGGTGTTAGGGATTGTTCTAATTTCATTCTTTTACATGTAGCTGTCCAATTTACCCAGCACCACTTATTGAAGAGACTGTTTTTTCTTCTTTGAATAGTCTTGCCTCCTTTAAGATAGATTAGATGACCATAAGTGTGTGAGTTTATCACTGGAATTTCTATCCTGTTCCACAGATCTGTATTTTTGTTTTTGTGCCAGCATCATACTGTTTTGATTACTGTAGCTTTGCAGTATAGTCTGAAGTCAGGCAATCTGATTCCCCCAGCTCTTCTTTTCTTCTCATGATTGATTTGGCTATTTGGGATCTTTGGTACTTCCATACAAATTGTAAAATTTTTTGTTCTAATTCTGTGAAAAATGATATTGGTAATGTGATAGGGATTGCATTGAATTTATAGATTGCTTTGGGTACTAGAGTCATTTGGACAATATTGATTCCTCCAGTCCAAGAACATGGTATATCTTTCCATCTGTTTGTGTCATCCTTGATTTCTTTCATCAGTATCTTAAAGTTTTCTGAGTACAGGCCTTTTGCCTTCTTATGTAGGTTTATTCCTAGGTATTATATTCTTGTTGATGCAGGGATAAATGCAATTGTTTCCTTAATTTGTCTTTCTGATCTTTTGTTATTAGTATATAGGAATGCAAGATATTTCTGTGCTTAATTTTATTTCCTGTAATTTTACCAAATTCACTGATGAGCTCTAGTAGTTTTCTGGTAGGATCTTAAGGATTTAATATGTATAGTATCATGTCATCTGCAAACAGTGACAGTTTTACTTCTTTTCCAATTTGGATTCCTTTTATTTCTTTTTTTCTCTGATTGCCATGGCAAGGACTTCCAAAACTATATTGAATAAAAGTGGAGAGTGTTGACATCCTTGACTTGTTCCTGATCTTAGAGAAAATACTTTCAGTTTTTCACCATTGAGAATGATGTTTGCTGTGGGTTTGTCATATATGACCTTTATTTTGTTGAGGTAGGTTCCCTCTATGCTGACTTTCTGGAGAGTTTTTTTTTTATCATAAATCGATGTTGAATTTTGTCAAAAGACTTTTCTGCATCTATTGAGATGTTCATTTTTATTTTATTCTTCAGTTTGTTAGAGTGGTGTATCACATTGATTTATTTATGTATATCTAAGCATCCTTGCATCCCTGGGATAAATCCCACTTGATCATGGTGTATGATCATTTTAATATATTGTTGGATTCAGTTTGCTAGTATGTTGTTGAGGATTTATGAGTGTATGTTCATCAGTGATATTGGCCCGTAATTTTCCTTTGTGGTATCTTTGTCTGGTTTTTGTATCATGGTGATGGTGGCCTCATATAATGAGCTTGGGAGTGTCCATTCCTCTGAAATTTTTGGAATAGTTTGAGAAACTTAGGTGTTAGCTCTTCTCTAAATGTTTGATGGTATTTGCCTGTGATGCCATCTAGTCCTGGACTTTTGTTTGTTGGAAATTTTTAAATCACAGTTTCAATTTCAGTACTTGTGATTGGTCTGTTCATATTTTCTATTATTTCCTGGTTAAGTCATGGAAAGTGGTACTTTTCTAAGAATTTGTCCATTTCTTCTAGGTTGTCCAATTTTTTGGCATACAGTTGCTTGTAGTAGTCTCTTATCATCCTTTGTATTTCTGTGGTGTCCAATGTAACTTCTCCTTTTTCATTTCTAATTTTACTGACTTGAGTTCTTTCCATTTTGTTCTTGATGAGTCTGGCTAAAGGTTTATCAGTTTTGTCTATATTCTCAAAGAACCAGCATTTAATTTCATTGATCTTTGCTATTCTTTTCTTCATCTCAATTTCATTTATTTGTGCTCTGATCTTTATCATTCTACTAACTTTATGTTTTGTTTGTTCTTCTTTCTCTAGTTGCTTTAGGTGTAAGTTTAGGTTGTTTATTTGAGATTTTTCTAGTTTACTGAGGTAAGCTTCCATTGCTGTAAACTTCCCTCTTAGAACTGTCTTTGCTGCATCCCCTAGGTTTTGTATTTTTGTGTTTTCAGTGTCATTTTTCTCTATGTATTTTTGATTTCCTCTTTGATTTCTTCAGTGATCCATTGGTTGTTTGGTAAATATTGTTTTGCCTCCAGGTATTTGTGTTTTTCACAGTTATTTTTTTTTCCTGTAATTGCTTTCTAATCTCATAAATTTTTGGTCAGAAAAGATGCTTGATATGATTTCAATTTTCTTAAATTTACCAAGGCTTGATTTGTGGTCCAAGATGTAATCTATCCTGGAGAATATTCCATATGCACTTGAGAAGAAAGTGTATTCTGCTGCTTTCAGATGGAATGTCCTATAGGTATCAATTAAGTCTCTCTGATTCAATGTGTCATTTAAGGCTTGTGTTTCCTTATTAATTTTTAGCCTGGATGATTTGTCCATTGACGTAAGTGGGGTGTTAAATTCCCCCAATCTTATTATGTTACTATCATTTTCTTGTTTTTTGGCTGTTAGCATTTGCCTTATATATTGAGGTGCTCCTTTGTTGGGTGCATACATATTTACAATTGTTATATCTTCTTCTTGGATTAATCCCTTGATCATTATGTACTGTCCTTTCTTGTCTCTTGTAACAGTCTTTATGTTACAGTCTATTTTGTCTAATATGAATGTTGCTACTCCATCTTTCTTTTGATTGCCAATTACATGGAATATCTTCTTCCATCCCTTCACTTTCAGTCTGTATGTGTCCCTAGGTCTGAAGTGCATCTCTTATTGACAGCATATATATGGGTCTTGTTTTTGTATTCATTCAGCCAGTGTACGTCTTTTGGTTGGAGTACTTAATCCATTTACATTTAAGGTAATTATCAATATGTATATTCCTATTGCCATTTTCTTAATTGTTTTGGCTTTGTTTTTGTAGGTCTTTTTTCTTCCCTTTCTCTTTCTTGTCTTCTCTTGTGGTTTGATGATCATCTTTAGTGTTATGTTTGGGTTGCTTTTTCTATTTTGTGTGTGTATCTATTGCAGTTTTAGGGTTTGCTTTTCTCATGTGGTTTTCATAAAACAGTCTGTATATGTACAAGTTTGTTTTAAATTGCTGGTCTTTTCCCCACCTAGCGAAGTTGCTTTAATATTTGTTGTAAAATATTTGTTGTGATTTGGTGTTGCTGATTTACCTTTTGCTAGTCTGTAAAACTTCTGGTTTCTCTGTTGATTCTGAATGAGATCCTTGCTGGGTAAAGTACTCTTGTTTGTAGGTTTTTCCGTTTCATCACTTAAGTATATTGTGCCATTCCCTTCTGGCCTGCAGAATTTCTGCTGAAAAATCAGCTGATTACATTATAGGGATTCCCTTGTATATTATTTTTTGCTTTTCCCTTGTTGCTTTTAATAGTTTTTCTTTGTCTTTAACTTCTGTCAATTTAATTAATATGCATCTCTGCATGTTCCTCCTTGGGTTCATCCTATATGGAACTCTCTGTTCCTCCTGGACATGAGTGAGTGTTTCCTTTTAAATGTTGGGGAAGTTTTTGGCTATAATCTCTTCAAATATTTTCTCTTTCTCTTCTCCTTCTGGGACCCTTATAATGCAAATGTTGATGCTTTTAATATTGTCCCAGCCATCTCTTGAGACCGTCCTAATTTCATTTCATTCTTTTTTCTTTATTCTGTTCTGTGGCAGTGATTTCCAGCAATCTGTATTCCATCTCACTTACTTGTTTTTCTGCCTCAGTTATTCTGCTATTGATTCCTTCTAGTGTATTTTTCATTTCAGTTATTGTATTGTTCATCTCTGTTTGTTCTTTTAATCTTCTAGCTCCTTGTTACACATTTGTCGTATTTTCTCAGCCTGTGGCTCCATTCTTTTTCTGAGATTTTGGATCATGTTTACTATCATTATTCTGAACTCTTTTTCAGTAGGTTGTCTATCTCCTTTTCATTTAGTTGTTCCTGTGAGTTTTTATCTTGTTCTTTCATTCGCAAAATTTTTCTCTGTTGTCTCATTTTGCCTAACATTCTGTTTTTGTGGTCTCCTTTCCAGAAGCTGCAGAATTGTAGTTCCTTTTGCTTCTGCTGTCTGCCCCTGGTGGGTGAGGTTGCTCAAGGGGACTGTGCAAGCTTCCTGGTGGGAGGTGCTGGTGCCTGCCTTCTTGTGGGTGGAGCTGGGTCTTGTCCCTCTGATGTGCAGGGTCATGTCAAGGGATGTGTTTTGAGGTGGCTGTGAGCTCAGTACTTTAGGGAGCCTGTCTTCTGCTGAGTGGGGCTCTGTTTCTATCTTGGTGGTTCTTTGCCCTAAGGCTTTTCAACCCTGGAGCCTTCAGTTTGTTGGGTCGAGCTGGGTCTTGGTGCCAAAATGTGGACCTCCAGGAGAACTCACTCCAACCAATATTCCCTGGGGCTACCTCTACCAGTTTCCTTGCCCTCACAGTGAGTTAGAGTTGACCATTAGCTCCCCAGGAGACCCCCAAAACCCTAGGTGGGTGCAGCCCAGGTTCTTATGTAAGTACTGCTTTGTGCTGGGTCCCAGTGCATGTAAGACCTAGTGTGTGCCCTCCAAGAGTGGAGTCTCTAAACAGAGACCCCCAGGCCTTTGGAACTCCTGCACTCAAGCCCTGCTGGCCTTCAAGTCTAAATGCTCTGGGGGTTCTTCCACCTGATGCCAGACCTTTAGAATGTCTTGTAGGGCTATTTTGTGTGGGAACCTCCCCATGTAGCCTGCATGGTTTTAATATTTTTTGGTGTGAGGGTTTTTTTTTAGTATAGATGTCTGCCACCTCTTTCTTCAGTATATGCTGGCTGTTATACCGTTTATAGGGTATAGGAGGTGTGACTGATGTTGTGTTTACCAGTCTGGACTGAACATTGAGCAGAGCCTCCCCTTTGCTCTGTGGTTGTCACTGCTCTGTCAGAGATGGAGTCTTCTCCCTAGTTGTTGGAGTACAGGCCCAAGATCTGTTTCCTTGCTGTGTTTCTGATCTGGGTTGTAAGGTAGGCAGGATTGGAGCACTCCCACTGGGAGTGAAATCACTGAGTATTCCTTCTCTGGAGGTATTCACCTGTGGGTGTTTTCTGTTGTGTCACCTTTCACCCATTGTGTGCACTCTCAGATTACACCATTGTTGGCAATGCTCTTGACCTCACCTTAACTGTGGGTAGGGTGGCAATTGGCACTGGTGTCTCTCAGGCATTGTTTTAACCAGGCCACCACTGAATTCAAGTCCCAGGATTGAAGTAATCATGGATCTGGACCAGCTGTGGGCACTATGGGGGAAGCTCAGACTCTGGCCTGTCCCAACACCACACATGTATATCTCCACAAATTCTACAGCTGCTAAAGCTAGACCTGTCTTGGCTGCAGAACACTTGTCCGTTCAGATGTTTTGTATGTGCTAAGTTTACAAAGCCAGTCACGGGGGTGTCAACTTGCAGTTTACGCAGTTGCAAGGAGAGATTTCAGCTTTTCTTTCTTAGCTGCCTGTCCCCTGGGGATCAGCTGTACTTTCAGCCCCACCTCTGTGTGTGCTTCCAAGGCTGCCCTGGAGCACACAAGTTCACCCCGGTGAGGAGAGGGTGCAGAGGTGGCAGCGGCCGGGGTCGTGGAAGCCTTAGTGGGGACAGGGCACAGAGTGTATCTGGTGGCCACGGGCATGAGAGTGTCACTCCCAGTGAGGGCCTTTCCTAGTGCCCAGCCATGGCACGAGAGAGTCAACCCCAGTGGCAATGAGGTGCATCAGGGAGCCAGCAGCCATGGGCATGAGAGATCCGGCCCAGGTGGGGGCTCTCCCTAGTGCCTGGGGAGGCAGAGGCCAACACATGAGGAGAAAGCCTGCAATGGCATCCCCACCCCTTGTGCATTGTCAACAATGGTGCTTTGCTTCTATGACAGTCTGGGTTTCCTCCACAAGCATTCCCTGTTGCAGATTTCCTCACTCCCATCCCCTCAGGCTGTATCCTCATAGCCAACAGCAGTCCTTTCCCAGGTTTGCTCTCCACACCCTATGTTCCAGCACCCAGACGCGTCCACACCAGCAAACACACGTCTCAGGCTGGGGTACACAGGGCTGTGGCATGGACAATCTGTGTAGGTCTCACTCTGTCCTGCCTGTCACAGATTGGTTGCTGGGCTCTCCTTCTACAGCCCCTGAAGCTTCCCTTCTGTCCCAACTGATCTCCCCACAAATGAGAGGGCTTCCTGGATGCAGGAACCTCTCTTCTCCTTCAGCTCCCCCACTCAGGGACGCAGGTCCTGTCCCACTTCCTCCCCTTTTCCTTTTCCCTTATTTTTTGTTTCATCCTACCTGGTTATGGGGGGAACTTTCTTGTGCTTTTAGGTGTCTGAGGTCCTCTGCTAGTGTTCAGCTGGTGCTCTGTGAGAATTTGTTCCATTTGTAGATGTATTCTTGATACATTTGTGGGGCAAGATGACCTCCACATCTTCCTACTTGAATCCTTGAATCCTCCCCCTCTATTCTTTTCTAAACTATTTTCTCATTTTGTTTATTACAGAATATTGAGCAGAGTTCCCTGTGCTATATAGTAGGTCCTAAATGGTTGTCTATTTTAAATATAGTAGTTTGTGCATGTCAAACCCAAACTCCCAATCTGTCCCTCTCCCTCCACCCTTCCCCCTGCTAACCATAAGTTCATTCTCTGTGTGTCTGTTTCTGTTTTGTAAATAAATTTATTTGTATCATTTTTTTCATTCCACATATAAGCGATATCATATGATATTTGTCTTTCTCTGTCTGACTTACTTCACTTTATATGATATTTTTCAGGTGCATCCATGTTGCTGAAAATGGCATTATTTCATTTTTTTTAATGCTTGAGTAATAAATATTCCATTATATATCTGTGTCACATCTTATTTAGCCATCCATCTGATAATGGACATTTAGGTTGCTTCCTTATCTTGGCTATTGTAAGCAGTGCTGCAATGAACATTGGGTGCATGTATCCTTTCAGACTATGTTTTTCTCAAGATATATGCCCAGGAGTGGGACTGCAGGATCATATGACAGCTCTATTTTTAGCTTTTTAAGGAACCTCAATACTGTTCTCCACAGTGGCTGTACCAATTTACATTCCCACCAACAGTGTAGGAGGGCTCCCTTTTCTCCACACCCTCTCCAACATTTATTGTTTGCAGATTTTTTGATGATGTCCATTCTGACTGGTGTGAGGTGATATCTCACTCTAGTTTTGACCTGTATTTCTCTAATAATTAGTGATATTGAGCCTCTTTTCATGTGCTTCTTTACCATCTCTATGCCTTCTTTTGAGAAATGCCTATTTAAGTCTTCTGCCCATTTTTGATTGGGTTGTTTGTTGTTTTGACAATGAGTTTCATATGCTATTTGTAAATTTTGGAGATTAATCCCTTGTAATTCACATTTTTTTCAAATATTTTCTCCCATTCTGTGGGTTGTTTTTTCATTTTGTTTATGGTTTCCTTAGCTGTGCAAAATTTCTTGAGTTTGATTAGTTCCCATTTGTTTATTTTTGTTTTTATTTCCCTTACTCTAGGAGATGGACTGAAAAGAAAAAAAAGACATTGCTGTGATTTAAAGACCCTGAATAGCCAAACTAATCTTGAGAGGAAAAAAACATAAAACATAAAAAAACAAAACAGAGCTGGAGGAGTCAGGCTCCCTGACTTCAGAATATACTACAAAGCTATATTCATCAAAACAGTATGGTGCTGGCACAAAAACAGAAATATACATCAATGGAATAGGATAGAAAGCCCAGAAATAAACTCATGTACATATGGTCAATTAAATGACAAAGGAGGCAAGACTATACAATGGAAAAAAGACAGTTTCTTCAATAAATGGTGCTGAGAAGACTGGACAACTACATGTAAAAAAAATGAAATTAGAAAATTCTTTAACACCATACACAAAAATAAACTTAAAATGTATTAAAAACCTAACTGTAAGACCAGATATTATAAAACTCTTTGAGGAAGATATAGGCAGAACATTCTTTGACATAAATTGTAGAGTCTGTTCATTCACCATCTGTCAGGAAACTGTCAATTTTATTTAAAATTTTTTTTTCATTACTATTATTTTTTGGCTGCAACATGTGGCTTGTGGAATCTTAGTTCTCTGACCAGGGATCAATCCCTAGCCCTTTTCAGTGAAAGCACAGAGTCCTAACCACTGGACCACTAGGGAATTCCCTGGAAACTGTCAATTTTAAATCCCCATACTTTATTTTCTTATTTTGCTTCATCAACATCCTTACATAACCTTCCCCATAAAATGGTTGTTATTACACCAGATATTATATTTTCAAAAGGTACAAGAAAATGTTATTGATCCATGAACCCAGAAAATATGAGAAAAACCCATTTTACTTAAGATGTCCAAATAGCAAATGTCAAAAAATACTCAGTTTTTTTTTCTAAAATTAATGGAATATAATAATAAAATCTAAATGGAATGGAAATATCCTGAAGCAAGGATATTATATGCTGTACCCCATTCCTGCAGCTGCCTAGCCTTGAGAGAGAAGAAAGAACCCAGAGTCAGTGACAAAGACATCAAGTATTTATTGGACAAGGAATCTTGCAAGTCAGAGGCAAAGATCCTGAAGCGATACCCCATCACATGTGGTCGACAGCAGGCAGGACAAAACAGCAATTTTTTCTACTCATAGGAAGTGGAAGCTACCAATTATAGGGGGAATGACACCAGAAGGGTTCCCTGGTTGCTTCCCCCACAAGTCCTCAGGTTAGCAACCTTCACAAGGGCCCAAGTTTCTTGTTGATAACCTAAGATAATGTAGCTATTACTGGTTCAAGGAATAGAATAATCTTTAGGCATCTGGCAAATCATGCAGGCAGCTACTAATTAAATGCCAAGATTAGGAGGTGGATGCAATCATGTGAGTAAGGTGAATGTGAAGCAGGGCCTGGTCAGGCAGAGGATGTACAAAGAGCAAGCGAGCAGCCATCTTGTGGGACCTGACCTTTCATACACTATGGAATGAAGTCGAGACTTTAAAAATAAATTTCTATAATTAATTAATGAAACGTTGAGCTATATATTTATTTTTATAAAGTAAGATATAAAATATTTGAAATATTTGAATACACACTTCCCTCTGCCATCTCTTTCAGTAAAAAATCAGAAAATTTAATTTTTTTGCATCAGCTCACAAATTTCTTGGATTTTATTAAACCTTCAAATATAAACTATACAAAATTATTATTAAAAGGAAACACTTACTTTTAGTGAAAAATTACTTTCCAGTACTATCAATATTCAGAAATTATGTGGATGGTAATATTATAACAGAACTTTATAAATTTATTTCTTTCACCTGAAGATATAAAAACACAAGAACTTTAATGCAGCAGACTTATGATCAGTTAAACCCAATTCTCTATCTTGGTTAGTGCTACTCTGGTAATTACTTATCTAGCAACAGATCATGGTTGTCATCCATCAGTATCATTATTAGTAATGTCCTTCAACCATTTTTAATGCATTAGATAGCGTGTTATTTATCTATATGCTGTCTGCAATCTTTTTTACCACTTTTCTCAAATCACACCCTGCTCATCTTACAGGTGTCAAATTAAACACCTTTTTGAGGTCTTCCTTGACTTCTGAGAGTAGTCTAAATTCCATTAAAACATTTTATATCAAGTCATTTCTTATGTTTTATTGAGATTACCAGTGAATTATTTATTTTCACATAGTAGTTGCTTATCATGTTCCTATTCAATACATGAATTAATGTCAAGCATTAATTTAATTTAAATCTTGCACTTCAAGGTATTTTCATACTTTGTCACTGAGAAGTACTCCCATTAGCCCAACCAGGCTATATAAAATACTTTATTTTGTGTATTTTTATTAATAATAATAGGTGTATTATTTTGATTTTTATATTTCATGATATGGGTTAATTATGATGTAACTCAGAGGAAGATTTCTTATGGATGTTCTGCATTGTGTTTTTCCAAATACAATTATGTGACTATTTTCCACAGAGCCATATTAGTATCCCTTAGCAGGTGGAATAATTGATACCAATTCAGTGAACAGTTACCTCTAGAAGTGCTTACAGAAATATGCTTTTGTTTCTGTTGTCTACTGATGTATTGTAAGAGAACACTGTTGAATTGGAACAACACATAAATTATGGCAAGTGCACATGAAGTTTCTGTAATATTCTTGGATATAAACTATAAGTACATCCAACTCTCTTTTAGTCTAAAAGCCCACAAATTTAAACTCCTCAGTAATTCTCAACTCTCCTACTAGTTTTCCCACTTGGAAGAAGGAAAAAAAATAGGGCAAATAGCATTTGTGAGAAAATATTAACAGCATGTTTCAATCTACAAACACAGTGAAAATGTTGAATGCACAAGTTTAAAATATACAGAAATTTTTATTGTGGCACTTAAAACTGGATGAAAATGAGCTAATCTTCCAAACTACTCATTAAGCTTAATAACTCACTTTCTATCCTGAAAAAAAAATGACTAAACCCTTTTATTAACAACATCTCTATTCAATTAGACATTCTAAACTATTTGAAAATTTAATCTGAAGCAACAACAAAAGTTAACTGTGGTGTTCCTAGAATCTTAATGCTGTTTCTCATCTTTTCCTGTATTAATATTTCTTTTGCATGTTACTCTAGTCATTTCAGAAGAATGAATTTACCTCTGATTTAGGTTAAGAAACTAAACTGAAGAATTCTTATAGTCTTTCTTCCACTTGGAAGTAAAAGAAAACTTAATTTATAGGAAGTAAGCTACTAAATGTATACTATTGTGTTCTAGTCATTATTTCTAATTTCAAGGACAGGCCTCTTCAAGGGTTCTTCCCCAGTATTGAGTTTGTATTCCTACTGGTAAATAATGATATCATAATTACTTCCATCTCTAGATCAAGCAATTCTCTGCTGACTCTTGATAGAGTAAGAACATTTGGCATATTAATTTTCCTCATTTAATTCATCTTCTTTCCTATCTTGTTTTGACTCCTTAATTAATTCAGTCTTCACTAAAATCCATTTAAAGATATGCAGCTGATTGTTCTAAAGTTTTCTCATATGTTCTAAATTGTCCAATATATTGCTCCTAATGAGTAAGGTTTGTAAGAGCAAAGACAGCTGATAACTGTTTGTTCACTATCAATTCAAAAAGCTCATTGACCAATTACTTATCTGCGTTTCTTTAGAGACCTTTTCAATTACAAAGACCTCCAATTTCAAATAGGAAACAAGTGAGAAATTATTTACACTGTTCTCTTTGTTGGGTATTCTACAATTTTTATACTGAGTCTATTTCAGCATACAATGATATTATGGGCCACAAGGAGTTTGAGTTTTTTTGACATATTTTAACAGATAACAATTTGCATGGGTAGCACTTAGAATAACTGTAAACTGTGAATTCTGGAGCCATTTCTGTACCCATTCCACAAATGATCAGTTGAAAACTTGGGCCAATTATGTAACCTCTCTGTGCCTCAAAACTCATGTTTGTAAATGAAAATAATAATAGTTATATGTATGTCATAAGGTTACTGTACATTTTAAATGTAATAATTGCCATGACATACTTAACTTAGAATGATTCATGATGCTTAATAAGTATTCTACATAAATTAACTTCATTCTGAACTCCTTAGAACTGAGTGAAAAGGTAAACAGATACATTTTTACTAAATACAAAGAGATGGTAGTGTGTATGTTTTGTTATATTTTCTGAGAAACCAATTGTTCATTAATCTGATAAGATGTCTCAAAAAGTAGCTGAGCTTCCTCTTACCGGATAATTTTGAACAGATTTTGTTAGATCAGTTTTCAGGGATTTTAGTTTATTTGTTAGTGTTCTTTATTTTGCAAGTGACAGAATCCAAAATATAAATATCTTAGACAAAAAAAAAAAAAGCCCTCTTAGAAAGATACATATATTTGAAAGAAGTGGTGCACAACCTCAGAGCAGGACATTCAAAGACATAGCTGGATCTCAGGCAAAATATGGACTCAAACATTACCATAATATCATTACTCAGAATCTTGTCTATGCTCTTCTCTACATGTGAACATTGTTCCTATCTAGAAATCATTTAGGACACAATTACTAAAAATTCCCAGGTTGCACATGCTATAACATCTGTAAAAAGAGAAAGGTTAATTGATACCAGTCCCCACCCTCCCAATCCCTATGCCCCAACCTCTGGCCATAGTTCCATTGTTTCTAAAACAACAGGTCTAAAGTTAGTATTCCCCTCATCACCAGTTCTGCCCACTATTCTCTAATAACCACTTTCTCCACTTGGAAGAACTTGGTTTCACTGCAATAATAGTTATGGGCAATTTCATCCACATATTTCTCAATGAGTGATATAATTTACCTTATAGGAAACTTGAGGAACTTTTGATATGCCTCTCACTCTTTTGCTATTCAGATTTATTAAGGATCATACTACTTTAATTAAATTAATTTTCACTGTCATTCATTCATCTGGTAAATAAATTTATATCTATTTTGCACTTATAATGTAATCAGAATTGTGCATGGACACTAAGAGAGAATGGGGAGAAAACATGTATTTATGACAAAGCAGGTAAATTATACTTTAAACATATAATTAGAAAGTATTTGTTTACTAAGTATAATATTGCTAAGAGGGAGTTAGATACACAATCTTATAATTGAAAAAGCATAAAAAGGCAATGACAGCGTCATTAGATGCCAAGTAAGAGCATATGCTCACTTTGTAGAGGGTTTGAGGACATGACTTTGCCTCAATATATATGTTTTCAGGTCCCCATCTCTGTTCAACATATGTTATGTTTAAAATAGTCATTGCAAACAAGAAGTGATTATTGGACACACCTCTATAATTCTTCAGTATATTCTAAATTTCTTTATAAAAACAGTTCATGTTCTGAGCCCAAACTTCTTGCCCATACTTATTTCTCACTCTGTTTATCCAGTCTTCTCTGAGTCCTTGGACACCTTTACAACAATTATCTTCAATTCTTTATTGAGTAGATTGCTTATCTCCACTTCTGGGATTTTATCTTATTCCTTCATTTGGAACATATTTTTCTGTTGCCTATTTTACCTAATTATCTGTTTTTTTTCTCTGTATTTAGTAGGTTTGTTACATTTCCTGACCTTGAAGATGTGGCCATTTGTAGGAGACATAAGACTATGTGTTCCAGCAGTGCACTCCCCTCAGATCACCAGAGCGCTATGTTCTAGGGGTGTCCCCTATTGGACTATATGAGCCCTTATGTTGTGGTGAACTGAGTATATAGACACATTTGTGTGACTGGCCCCTAGTCTAGTTTGTTGTCAAGGCCTGCCTTGTGCAGAGGTTACTGACTGTTTGTGGGTAGGTCTGGGTAATGAGTTTGATTGCTGTGGGACTCTAGGGGTTCCTAGGGCTAATGTTAACCCAGTTGTGGGCAGAACCAGTTTTGGGGGTGGGTGGTGGCAGGGCCAGTGGTTCTGGATCTAATATAGTCCTTCTGGTGGGTGGGGCTGGTCCCTGACATGGCTAGCTGCAGTGTCCATGGGTCCCAGAGGTGGTTGGCTTGCTGGTGGCAGAGTCAGGGCCCAGGGAAGTCCCAGGTCTGGTGCCAGCTTTCTGGTGTTGGCCGGAATTTGACATGGCAGGCTGCAGCTTTATGGTGGTCCTAGGTCTGGTGTTGGCCAGCTGGTGGGTGGGGCCAAGGTCCAGGGGATCCCTGTGCTAGTTTTGGCTTGCAGTTATGGTGAGCTGAGTCCTGGGGTCTCTGGCTTCAGGGCCCTGGAAGTCCTAGAGTTGGTGTCAGCTCACTGGTGTGTGGACCCAGGGCGTCTTTTAACTGATGTCTGCCCACTGGTTGGCAGAGCTGGGCTGGGTCCTGGGCACTCTGGTGGACAGGGCCAGGTGGAGTCTCTATTTTCCACAGCCCTCTGGCTCTCCCAAAGTTAAGCCCTACTAACCTTCAAAGACAAATGTTCTGGGGGCTTATCTTCCCAGTGCAGGACCCCCAGGCTGGGAATTCTAATGTGGGACTCAGATCTTTTGCTCCTAGGGAAGAACTTCTGCAATTATAACTATCCTCCTGTTTGTGGGTTACCTGCCCAGGGGTGTGAGCCTTGACTAGACCACATCTCTGGCCCTCCTACTCATCTCATTGTGGTTCCTTCCTTATACCTTTAGTTGTAGAAGATCTTTTCTGCTACTTTTCTAGTCTTTCTCATGGATAATTACTCTGTAAATAGTTGGTGTGCCCATGGCAGTAAGTGTGCTCAGGGTCTTCCTACTCTACCATCTTGGCCACTGTCTCTTTCAACACATGTTATCTTGGTAATTCATATGTATTCCTAATTAATTTAAATTATCATATCAAACATAATTTTCATAAATATGTAAATATTTATTTACTTAATTATTTTATGTGCATATATATATCTCAAAAATTTAGAGGTTATTAATGTTAATAAATCAAGAATATCTTTCAACTATTGAGCTATCAAAGTTATTTATTTATGTTTTTACTGAGCTTATATTTTTGAGAGATTCATTTCTGTTGAGTTAAATCATCCCATTCAAAATCTAACCTAAAGTAAGATACATGTATGAGTTAGGCATAGCATGCAAGCCAATTTAACCTAAGTGATTTGTTTATGTATTAATATGATTTGTGGAGCTCCTTTTTCTTCTCTAGCTGAAAAATGTACTCCCTCCTGTCTATGAGGTGATAGTACACCCCATCTCCCTAATGAGACACTTAATATTTTGCAATTTCTAGCCATATAACAAGGTGATATAATTGTGTCATAGTAAAAATAATGAAGCTGGATTAAATATCTCTCCTAGTTGGATTATTTTATTATTTGTCTTTGCTTTCTATTCCCAACAGCAAACATTATTTTAAGGAGTTTCACTGTTTAATGATATCTGATCATGAAATTGACTGTTGGGGCTTAGACTTCCACTATAAATTTCTGAGCTGTATTGCAGCTTAGGAACTAGTGAGGAATAGAAAATAATGAGACAAATTAATTTTCTTTTCTCAGAGGTACTATATTCCCCATTGCTATCACTCAGAGGACAATCTCTTTTCTGAAAGATTGATATAAAAATAATTTATGTCACTCTAAGAGGCAGAGCAAATCTATCTTCCTGGAAAAGCACATACATGCCTTTAAGAAAAGAGTAGTAGCATGTGGAAACAGTGTTTCTTAGTAATTAGGAGTGTTTATTATCCTTGTCCTATAAAAATCAAAGCCCGGATTGATATAATAATATAAATTATTATATAATTTATATTCTGGATTTATATAATAATATATAATTATTCTGGATTTATATAATAATAAAAATGCTTTCAACATTTAATATATAATATACCATTCAGGTCCCTCTATAATTTAGCTTCAGATAATTCAAGTGGAAGTTTAGTAAACTGAAAGCTTTTTTTTGCTTAGAATTCTGCAACAATAATAAGAAAATATTGAAAATAAAAATCTTACTAAGCTGAAGAGATCAACTGAGGTCATTTATTTCCTCACTTTTAAGAAATAATACCATTAAATCAAACCATCAGAAATTATAATTAACTATAAACTTGTTACAAGTATCTTCTGCAATATTTCATATTTTGTAGTATAAAACAAAATAAACGGATGTATAAATACCTCATTCTAATGTAGCTTATGGTTTATGGTTTTGAGGACTATCACCAGCAGGAATACAATGGTAAACAAGTATCAGTGTCAGATGAGTCCAAGTGAAATGAAGATAAATTAACTCATGAAAGCTTTTTGTGAAGTACATAAATTTATTATTTTTTTCCAATTTGAAATAACCCTCAAAATAACACATTTGGCATACTTAGCTATAAAAATCATTAAACCAACATGTTTGTATTATTTTATAGTAATATATCATAAGTAATAACATTGCCTTAAATTCATGCACTGAACCAGAGAGGTGTTCACTCATCATCTCTTATTGTACTTTCTATGAATTCCCAGACTGCAAGAGTTAAAATGTAAATATATTCTGACTACTGCCAAATTAAAACTCTATTAAACATTTTATATTTTTCTTTTTAATTTTGATAAATTGAATTTCACTGTAGATACAGCCTCAAAGGACTGTTTTTGGTTCTGAGCTGAACACCGTGTTAATATTGATTTCATTATTTCAGCTTTTATGAAAGATGCTGTAGTAATCTTTTCGTTGCAGAGCACAGGCTCCGGACGTGCAGGCCCAGCGGCCATGGCTCACAGGCCTAGCTGCTCCGCGGTATGTGGGATCTTCCCAGACCAGGGCTTGAACCCGTGTCTTCTGCATTGGCAGGCAGATTCTCAACCACTGCGTCACCAGGGAAACCCTAACAGCACATTCTTAACTGGCATAATTCAGCCTTGTATAGCAAAAGAAATCAATATCTAAATTTTCCTGTTTAGTTAGGGGGGGAAAAAGTGATCATTTGAGAAAGCCCTCACAGTATTTTGGAAGGATTTGCAACCTGGGAATTAAATACTGAATTTCAAAGTCCACACTCTACCATTGTAGTCTTCCAGAGTGTTTGCCCAGTTTAGCATCCCTGAGACATAATTTGTTCCCTAAGAATGTAGGCAATTTTTTATTAAGTAATCTTTAAATATTTTCAAAGTTTAAACTCCAGTAAAATAACAAATCTATTGAATGTTTACATGCATATTATTAAAAATTATGAAAATAAGTTAAAATTCAACTAAAGTTGCTTATAAAAGTAGTATCACATGAATATATCTCCAGCTTTTAGGTCCCCTCCTGCTACAAATAATTTCTACAGTAAAGAGTTCTATTAATATTCTCTGTCATATTTTACACAAATTGGAAAAACTGGATGTCTTTTTTAATATATTTTTATCTCCAATAGCCGGCACATTATTGGCCTTGAATGTACATTATTAAACAAAAATATGATCATCAAACTGTAAAATACAGTAACATTTCTCCACATTGCCACACTTAAGACAATAATATACAGAGGAGAAAATAGTTGACATCAGTTTCATGTACATATGCACACTGTGTCGAGAAAGAAAGATAAGCAAACCCAGCTATTTAAAAGATGACAGGTTGATTAGGAAATAATTTCCAACATATTTATAATGTTAATAGAGACCACAGAATAAAACAAATAGTAACTATAATACAGAACAATTGCCCTTTAAATACGACTGGAAGGGTTAAACATTTAAAAGCAGACTTATTGTAAATACATTAAAGAGATACATACTCACACAAAATATCCCCCAAAAGATTTAGTAACATCTAAGTCAGTTTGGAAAAGTAGGTATAGACTTATGATCTTAAAAAAAATTATAATCTAAAGCTCTGTCTCCTGAGTGTCTCAGATACATGGCTATTCTGGCCAACATTCTTTCTCACATAGAACAATCTACAATGAATCCTAGCACCCAGACTTTTCTCTCTAAAACTTTTTTCTATTAAACAAAACCAGAGATATTTGTAAAGTAGATAATTCCATATTGAAGCAAGAAAAAAAACAAGATAAGTCATGAAAATTCTGATGCTGCAAGAAAACAATGATGATTTCAAATATCAGGAGTAGGGCTGAAAATACAATAGAACCAATTGGTAGGAAACTTGTTTACCAAATAGTGATAATTTGAGAATTAATACAAGTGTAATAATGTTATTTAATTGGAACAAGGTCAATCACAGACACACACAAAATGTCCATAATATTACTTAAGGAAAAAGTTATGAAATATAAACAAAGGACATTTTCTTATAAAAGTAGCTTGTCTATAAGTTATAGTAGATAAATGAGGAATGTTAATGCATGTATAATTTATTTGATATAAGTGTGCTTTTATCTATCTCTATTTTTTTATATCTTCCTACCTAAGTGAAAAAGGAAGGTTGATTTCAGAGAACTCTGCATAAGTTAACCAAGACAAGAACCAAGAACAGGAAAAGTTGACTGTTACTAGTTTTGACATAGATATTATCCTGCAAGTAATGCCCAATCGTACTGACATCAGATAATTATTTAGTATTTTTCAAAAGGGAGCACTAGTAGCATTTGGGATGAAGTAATTTCTCTATTTTGTGGAACTGGGGTGTATGTCTGACCCTCATCCACCCTATGCCAGTAAAGATACTCTCCCATACAAACAAAAACAAAAAAAGTCATTGTGAAAATGAAGGCCCTGACAAATATCCATATGCCTGCTAGGGAGATGACAATGACATTCTTTTAAAGTGAGAATCAATAGGATATCTATCTCTGCAGACTTCAACTTTATGCCTTGAATTTGGAAATATGTAATTGATCCAGCTGATTCATTTCTGGGAAAGGCACCTGGTTGGAAAACAGTAAAGCTTACATGAAAGACGCAGGATTAAAAAGTCTTGTTGAGGGCTTCCCTGGGTTTCCCTGGTGGCGCAGTGGTTGAGAGTCCTCCTGCCGATTCAGAGGACACGGGTTCGTGTCCCGGTCCAGGAAGATCTCACATGCTGCGGAGCGACTGGGCCCGTGAGCCATGGCCGCTGAGACTGCACGTCCGAAACCTGTGCTCCACAACGCGAGAGGCCACAACAGCGAGAGGCCCATGTACCGCAAAAAAAAAAAAAAAAAAAAAGTCTTGTTGATAACTGAATACTTGTCCAACAATAACTCTCATGTAAAAAGAGTCTATACATATTAAGCAGCACTTGTTTGTAAATTTCATTTTTTGCATATGAAATTAAGTCAAATTATTGTACCCAGTTGAAAGACATGTGGTTTAGATTTACATGGTCTGATGGTATATGTTAGGTTCAATGACAAGTCAAGAAGTAAAAAATTATGAAGAAAACTTAAAAAAATAAAATAAAATAAAAAGTCTTATTGAACAAGCAAATGAAGGTAAGTTAAAAATAAAAGAGGAAGAAAGTGAATAAGTTCAAGGGAACATTGAGGTTTGATAACCAAGTCAATAGTCTAATGTTTTTCTACATTATAAACAAAAGTAAATTTCATGAAATTTATAGATCTAATTTGAAAAGAAGAAACATTAAAATTTCTGGATGAAAACATTTAAAAATACATTAATCACAATGAAATATGAAAATATTTTAAAATGACATGGAAATAATTAAATACAAAGAAGAAGATTAATGAATTAGACCGCACTTCAATTAAAAACTTGTACTTACTAAAGAGTTAAAAAAAAAAAAAGGCACAGAATGAAAAATAATCAATTAATATAGTTGAAATAGGACTTTTAATCACAGTATTCCTACAATTCAATAACATAAAGACAGAAAATCTATTAAAAATGAGCAAAATACACAATGGTCACTTTACAAAGTTACATATGCCAAACGCACAAAGAAAAACACAGACACATACACACACACACACACACACACACACACACACACACACAGAAGATCAATCTCATTAGTCATCAAGAAATACCAAGTAAAATCATAACAAGACTATTTACCAACCAAGAAGATTTAAATTAAAAGGACAGTATCAATTGATCTGGAATAATTAACGGATCTCATATGCTATCGGCAGGAATGTAAATTGTTGCAATCATTTTGCAAAACTGGTCTTATCTTCTAAACTAAATGTTGATTTACCATATGACACAGCAATCTCATTTCCTGAGTATATATTTTACAGAATCTGTATATATGAATAACTGTACAAGAATATCCGTTACAACATGTTAATAGTTCCAAACTGAAAATGTCCATCAACAAAACAGTGAGTGAATTCATTGTATTATACAAATACAATTTAATATTATACAAAATGAAAATAAAAAACTATTGCTACATACAACAACATAAAGAAATCTCCCAAACATCACATTGAGTAAAATAAGTAAATAAAATATATAATATGGTTTTATTTATATATAAAGTTTATTTTAATGTTAGATATTAAGAAAGTAATTATTGGAGAAAGGAAGGGACATAGTGATTTAGTTGATATACAATGAGTACTTCTGGGATGAAGGCAGTGTTCAGCATTTTCTTTTTGTATGTTTGTTTTAATTTTGGTGAAGGTTTGCATGCATGTTCCCACGTAAAATTTTTAAAAAATGTATTGAGCTGCTAATTCATATTTTGTATATATTTATGTATAAATTACACTTCAATATAAAATTTTAAAAATAAGAGTGCTGTAAGAAGAGTATTCTTACAAGTAGGGACATTGCAAAGTGTGATTACAAAACTTAAAATTATATCTTAAGTAAAAACTAATTTTTTAAACATTATGTTTCCTCGGTTGCCATAAGATGGTTTTCTTTGGGGTCTGGTAAAATGACTATACTCTCACATAACATATTGTAATAGGGATTATTATTATTATACAAAGAAAACACTAGAATAATATAAGTAAAAATGAAATACTAAGTATACAGTATAGATATTCAAGCATTGATTCATGTAATAATTTATTTTTAACAAATCATTTTTTATATTTTGTAAGTATTTAATGTTCCAACACTACACAGGTAAGAATAGCAGAAGGGATGGAAGAAAAATACATCTTTAGGAAATCTTGGTTCTCTTATTATACAAATAATGCTTTAGTTAACTCAAGAAAAACATATTTCAGAATCCCATTGTCCATTATTTTAACTTTCACCACTAACTCTTTGAAAGAGCCTAAGCGTTAAAATAGGAGATATTTTAACTGAAAAATAAGGATAGCATAGAATGCCACTTTGAATATCAGATTGAATTGTTGGAAATGAGAACCTTAGAAGAAAGAAAGGCATTATGTAATCAGAGTAGAAGAGACAAAGCCATATATGACTAGAGTTCCATGGGTATCTATAATATTTAAAGTACTGTTGAAAGGAAGCACTGTGATTGAGTGCTGGTTATTCCTTTAGCTTTATTGCTAACACATAGCATATGTTAAGAAATGCATTTTTTTTTTTTTTTTTTCGGTACGCGGGCCTCTCACTGTTGTGGCCTCTCCCGTTGCGGAGCACAGGCTCTGGACGCACCGGCTCAGCGGCCATGGCTCACGGGCCCAGCCGCTCTGCGGCATGTGGGATCTTCCCGGACTGGGGCACGAACCTGTGTCCCCTGCATCGGCAGGCAGACTCTCAACCACTGCACCACCAGGGAAGCCCAAGATATCCTTTTTAAAAGAAAATGATACGCAATTTCTCAAACACACGGACTTAAATAAGAGGCTCCTAGTTTAAAAACAAGGCAAAAATAAACCTACGCAGTATTGTTTGGAACCAGAAGACAAGGAAAAAAATTATGAAAACTTTTAGTGCAAATGAAATAATTGTTAGAGATGAGACAAATTTCTATTGAGTCTGGGACTGGCGAGGGTGCTCATCAGTGACTGATGTGTCAGGGAAAGGGATCTTGGAAGTCTGTGGTTGGTAACATTTTAGTTGTCCAAGTGCTGAAATTGCTAAAAAGGAAATTAAGGAGCTTGCAGAAAATATTAAGAGTTTTCCAATGCTAAGCTATTGTTCTCATTCTAACTTACTACTCAATAAAAATTTTCAATTCATGCTTTCGAGGATTATTTCTTTGTGTGAGCATTTTTTAATTCTATTTTGGAAATTATGATTTATTTGCATTTTGTCTTTTATTATAATTATGATATCTAATTTTTAAATCAATAATTAACATGAAGCTTTTTATAATTTTATATTTAACATGGTATTAGAGTTTAATTATAAACTATACAAAAATAATAAGCATGTATCCATTTTTGAAATTATTAGATATAAAATCAAGTTCACTTGGATATATGTAGCAATCTCACACTACCAATTAGAATGGACTCTTACATCTTGCCAAAGATAGGACACAAGTCTCAACTGTGAAAGCAAGATGCTTCCAAATCATTCCAGATTGGAGTAAAGCTTTAGAGTATAAAAGATGAATTAGCATTCAGTTTAAAGATTTTATGTGATTGATTACATTCTGAAATCTAGTGGAAAGAGTTTAATGAGAATATTTGGTGAGAAACTAGAATTATATGAAATTTATTTTTGAAATCTAATTAACAGTACATACAGATTCTGTGAAGTGTTTTCCTTTGTCCTTAGGCTGAAAAAAATCATCTGAGCATACTGAGAGAAATGTAAGTTTTTTGGAGGTTGACCTTTAATTTGTATTCTTACATTTTCCTTGTGTTCCATAGTTAGAACATAAAATTTTTGATTCAATAGATGTGCAATATTAATTCAACACAGGAAGCTTTGTTGCCTTTCTGGACAAGCGATGTGTGTTAGGCATCATTTTTGTCCCATTCTATGCCATCCTCGGGTTCATTTTGTCCCTCTGTGTTTCAGAAATAAGTTTCCTGTGCTCCTAGCTTTCAGGAGGTTTTAGACAATGGATAGCCCCAACTGATTAGACAGATAGAAATAAGGTTGATATACTTATTCCCCAGCACTCTTTCTGAAAAAGTATGGTGGCATTGTACTCTTCCTCAGACCAATGTTTAATTTGGCACTATTGTCAGGTGATCTTTTCATATCCTCTAGTTTCAAATTACTGTTCTCTCTACTTGCTTCTTTAAGCATAGCACTGTTTACTTCACCCAGCTGGTAGTTACCATGGCATACTACATTATCTCTTGTGGCTTCCCAATACCATGCTTTTATGAAAATCTCTTTACTAATTTTCCTCAAATTATACAGTTTGCATGTGTTACCTGTTTCCTGTTAAGATACTGATTGATACTGTCAGTTACTACTATCCTTTGAAACAGGATAAATTTTCACACTTGCCAGTGGTGTAGATAGTTGGTAATCAGTGCCTGTCATGATGATGGCACTGGTCTTATGATGCCAAACACACATGTTTTTGTTTATTTAAACTTTTGTTTAAATTCCACTAACTATGTTTGAAAATAAGCTGGACAGCTTGGGATACTTCATAAGCCCAATGAACTTAATATACTACTCAGGGACGTGGGTACATTTAGATACCACAACTTTTCCTGGGGACACAAAACATAAACAAAAGAAAATGTCCATTCTAAGAAATTTTTTAAAAGGCTATGCTCACTACACTAACCAGTTCTGAAAGTCTTGGCCCTCTACCCACATGGTAGAAAACTGTGGAAGTAACTCTGAGGAGAAGTTAAAATATATATATATATATTTGAATAGAAGAGAAATAAAGAAAACACCATGTTTTAGAGTGTTTGCAAAAATAATTTTGAACATGAAGAATTGAGTTTGTGAAGTATCAATAGTTTATTGGTATAAGCCCTTATATTGGCTTAAATAGGTTAATTTTCTTGGGTGCAAAGCTTCTAGTATGCCTGGAAATGTACCATATATTAAAACTTTGGGTTATTGTGAAATGCAGCATGCCATTAATCCTTTGTTTAGGAGCCCATATCTACTTATTTGCTTATCTACTTTGTTTTCACACCATTCACCTGGTCAGTTTAATCATGGATTATCATTTTCTTTTCACTTTCCTCTATGCATGATAATCAGTATATTAGATAAGTACAGCTAGATGCCGTAAGAAGTGGACCTTGAAATTGTGGTTGCTTTACACAATATAAATTTATGTGTCACTCAACAAAGTCCAACTGTAGGGAGAATGTGGCAGT
Organism: Monodon monoceros; assembly: GCF_005190385.1. Classification (NCBI taxonomy): domain Eukaryota; kingdom Metazoa; phylum Chordata; class Mammalia; order Artiodactyla; family Monodontidae; genus Monodon; species Monodon monoceros. Next base: position 1,024,837 of record NW_021697799.1, on the reverse strand, counting down.
AGGGACCTTCTTATATTCAGTTATTTAATGGCCTTGATTGATGAAGTCTTGCATGTATTGCATGTGAGACATTGTATGAGGCTAGGTGTTATTTCTATCCAGATTCCATTGGCCTGAACTCAATGACATGCTAACTGCAAGGGAAGCTAAAAAAATAAACTCCAGTTCTGTGCTCAGAAAGGCAAAGAAATAGGTTTAGTGAAGAGCTTGCCAATCTCTTCTAAAATCAGTCATACTTCAAGTAGTCTCATATCTCTGGCTGATAAACTTAGATTTGCTAAATATTCTCCCAGCCTTTGATCTCCAAACAATGCACACTGCAATATATATTGCAAATGGTCATATTTTTAAAACAAATTATTTACACTTTAGTGAATAATTTAAAGATTTACCTATTTCTACTAAACACAGTAAAAACTTAATATGAAATATAAATAAGAATTTACAATGAGTAAAATTTCTTTGTGTGCCTGAATGTGTCAGAAATTGTTAAGCAATAGACCAGAGGCATATAAAGGAAAACCTAGCTCAGACCTTGGGTCAGCTAGTCATTGCACACTGGGGTGAGAGATATTTAAACTGCATACACAATGTGACAATTTCTATTACTCAGCTAATGATAAAATCCTCTGGAATCTTAGAAGCATAGATGGTGGGAACTGTATTTTAAAGGATGATCAGGGTTTAGCAGACAGAGAAGAAAATAAAAGATATTCCAGGTAGAGGATAAAACCAAACTGTAAATCATTCTTTTACTTAAATTATTCCTCTAAAACACATCATGAACCATCTCTGCCAATAAGGGAGAATAATTATGTGTTTTATAGTTATATAATAGAAAGATCCTACTGTACATAAAAATTGGCTATAACAGGTAGCAATATAATTGTTCTGTTTTTGTGATATAAAGGAAAAATTATTATGCCATTTTTTTCTCATCTCATTTTCCCTATTTTTAAATTCCTAGAATTTATAGACAGCATCTATCTTTGCAAAAAATTATCTCTGAGAATTTCTACTTTTAAAGAAATATCTTAATGACAAATTTAAAGCAGTCAAAAATTGATATTTAATGAATTCTGATCATTTTAGAAGAATGGTTAAAAAGAGACGACACCTGAGAGGAAGAATGAAAGTTATAAGAATTTACAGTCAATGGCAGAAGTGATCTCCAATATAAAGAAAAACAAGTAGGAGAGAGGGTACAAAGGAAGACACAGGGAGAGAATGAAGGAAAAGGGGGGTGGCTAGAGAGAGCTGGAATAGCTATGTGGGCTGATACTGGAAAGAATTTAAGAGACTTAAATTGAAAAAACCTGGAAGAATGGAAGACCTCTGGGCTAAAGGACATTTGAGGAATAAAGGAAAGGGACTTTTAAAAGATGGTATGGAAATGTAAGAAAATCAGATTAAAGTATGTTCTTATTGCCTATGATGTGTACAAATTCAGGGAGAAAAGTATATCTTTAAAGTCTGAATATAGTTTATATATTTTAGTATTCCAAAAGTGTCATCATGGTGAGAGGCACTTTTAAAGTGGAGGTACAACAATATTTTTTAGTGCTCTCTTTTCCTCTTCCTCTCCCCCATGTGTGTATGTGTCCTTCATTCAGTTCCAGGCTGATTGCTTGTCACATCCCACTTGGATCTTGATGTGTAGCTGAGTCTTAGTTAAGATTTAGTTCCTTCCCAAATAATTTATGATGAAGCTTAAATACCAACTAAAATATGTGAAATTTTGATTGACGATTCAGGTAAAGTGAGATTGAAATTTCTGGCTAACATATCTGGTTGGTTCAACACACCAATCTGGAAGCTCCTGCATTGTTTTCAGTTACAGATTCCCCTTCCCTTTTCATTTCTTTTATTATTTTGTAAATAAGATGTGGTCATTTTAGAGAACAAAATAGAATATTTTGTTTAGGCTGAGGTGCTTTTCTCAGTACACACATTTAAAAAATACAACCATGATCAATATACTGTTCATATGTAATGTTTTGATTAAATAATAGTATATCATATGTACCCTATATTCTACCATTTAAATACATTTAATTTTATAAGGTATTTTAATATTGTTATGACATACAGCAATTTGGATTCACCAAAATTTACTAAACCAATATTATTGTTAAGCATTATTCTGTAAATATTTGTATTCTCATAAGTAATGCCACAATTAACATCATTTTAACTAAATATTTATGCATATCTTTATTTTATTCCCAGAAAAAAATGTTTCTGTATGAATTTCTGAGGCCAAGGTTATGCACAGCTTAATGCACTTGATTTGTGTTCTCAAACTTCCCTCTAGAAAAGTTATATGCATTTAAAAATCCCATAGGCAGTGTTTGAAGGTAACTATCTTTACACTTGATTGCAATCTTTGAATAAATGTATTTTAGATTCTTGATCTGCAACATTTACATTGGAAGTTGTGAATAATTGCTTAAGTATCCAACCACACATTTGCTGGCTTGAATAATTGTGCCAACACTCTGCCTTTGTACTGGGGAAAATAGTGCTATATTTTTCCATTTGTTAATATTTTATAAGGTTGAGTGAGATTATCCCAAAACATGCAAGAGCATTTCTTAGAAAATACAAGAGTTTCAGGATAAAGCATGGCTACCTCAGTGGGTCATACTGATTTACTCTAAGCCAGAGGGTAGGGTGCTAGTTGTTCTATTACATATCTGAGGAACAAAATTTGGTATGTTAGTAAAGGACACTCAAATTCTCCAAAGTATTTTTCACATAATAATGAGTTCTATTCATTAATTCAAATTTATTTTGACATGTTAATGTTTTCACAAGTAATTATTTTTAGGGCTTCCCTGGTGGCGCAGTGGTTTAGAGTCCGCCTGCCGATGCAGGGGACGTGGGTTCGTGCCCCGGTCTGGGAAGATCCCACATGCCGCGGAGCAGCTGGGCCTGTGAGCCATGGCCGCTGAGCCTGCGTGTCTGGAGCCTGTGCTCCCCAATGGGAGAGGCCACAACAGTGAGAGGCCCGCGTACCAAAAAAAAAAAAAAATTATTTTTAATTTCCAAGGAAGTAATAAATTCATGAAGCTAAAGCTCATTCCTCTAATTTTCTTTTGAATTAATTTTTCCTTTTCTGAAATACTCTAATAGAAATGAGCATTTTATTTAGTTTACAATTTTAAGATATAGATGGAAAGTTTGTAAATTAAATATATTTCACATAATAGAAATTTTTCTTAGAGAAGAAATTATTTCATCAAGATTGCAAAAGATAATCTTTCACAAAAATTAATAATGTATAGATCATTGAGCTAGTTGTTTGTGATAATTGCTTGGAAAATGCAAAGATTAAATGGTCAATTTAATGAGACATTATAAAACATGTGAGCAAAAAAAAATATATAGAGGATTAAACATTAATAAAATAGTATGTGTTACAGCCCGTCCCTGCTCATGCACACATTCTCCAAACTGTTCTTCCCTTGTCTGTCATATAGGATTATGATGATTTTCATGGCAATATTTTCCTTGAATAAGAGATTGATGGGATGGAAGGAAGGTGAACTAATAATAGGCATGGTTTGTCCTTTGAGTAATAACTCTGACCCCAGCCTGCAGGGCCTTTCACTATTTGTGGCACTGCCTTTTAGTCTTGACAGTAAAAAAGACCTGCACCACTTCTCTCATTTTTAGAATGCTGCTACTTAAACTTTATTAATTTCTGTCATCTCCAAAGTGTTGGCAGGGATCTTGTCAACTTTTCTATTACAGTATTTAATGATTTTAATGTTAAATATGAAATAACAGCAATTAAGACAAAAGTGGAAACCTATACAACTATTCACTAATTAAATTTAGACTACTCCAGAACTTTATTAGTTTTACTTATATAACAATTTAACATTTGTTCATTTGAGGGAGATACACAGGAAATAACCCACTGGTAAAGACACTCACATTTCTTATTTATTCATCAGTTCATACTGTCACACATGCCTCTCTAGAGCTCCCACTCATAACTGATCTAAACTTGCCAATATAATACTACCTGTCATTTGAAATGTAGATGCCTAAGGTTTCCTTTTTCTTTGTAACTATGCCCAAATGCAAACTTTCACTTGAGTAATAGAACTTTATTTCCATATCATGGTCTATTGGAAATGAAACTCTATGAGTCATATGGAGCAGACCTCTAAAATGGGAAGACAAATAATGTTGGATGTAAAAATGCCATGTATTAAGTGGACACTAATATATAAAATGTCAATTTTAAGTGGAAACGTTGTGTTCTCTAGAGTTAGAAAAAAGCCAAGGAAACAAATATATGTCAACTTGCATCAAACAACTTATTTTTTGATTAAATAGTTAAATCTGAGGATTCCTTTAGAATACTGTATTTTGACCTTTTGTATTTTAATGAAAACCTAATATGAATGCTGTTTCTACCACTACTACATCTCCCCTTCACACCTCTTCTACTCATAAACTTGCAGGAGACAATTATTCAAGTCAATTGACAGGACAGCTACAAATGACTTAACTCTAGATTGAATGACATTTTTTTCTTATTAACAGCATTATATGTATTTCTATCTAGAGGTGAATTTACAAATTAGTCACAAGTAAATTTGGAGAGAGAATTATTGGATAGTAATGTTTAGTGGCTTACCAAGAAAATAACTATATATTATTTTTGCAATCTATAAATTTAGATCAGTGTGTTCCAATCAAGATGGCAGAGTAGAAGGATGCAGAAGTCACCTCCTCCCACAAATATCGAAAATATATCTACAAATGGAACAATTCTCATAGAACACCTACTGAACACTAGCTGAAGACCTCAAACACCTGAAAGGAAAAGCAAGATCTCCATGTAACCAGGTAGGATAAAAGGAAAAAAAAAAAATGAGGAAGCAGGATGGGACCTGAACCTCTGGGAGGAAGCTGAAAAAGAGGAAATGTTCTCACACCCTGGGAAGGCTCCTCACCATCAGGGAGGTCAGTCAGGAAAGAAAGGGCACTTCAGAGGCTCAAAGGAGAGAGCAAAAATCGGTTGTGACAGGCAGAACAGAGAGAGGCCTACACAGACTGTCATGCCATCACACTGCTTTCTATCCTAAGACGTGTGTCTGCTGGTATCTTCAGGGGCTGTGTGCTGGAATTGGGGGTTTAGAGGACAGACCTAGGGACTGATGTTGGCTGCACAGAGACAGCCTAAAGGGGATGAAGTGTGGTATGACCACAACCAGGGGTGTTTTCATAAGAAGCCTGGGCCCACCACAGAAGCAAAGTGCCATTGTTAAGTGGCGCATGAAGGGAAGCGAGGGGCCACCACTGCAGGCTCTTTCTCCATGCATCAACCCCTGTCTCCATGAGTTCAGGAGAGCATGCCCCAGCTGCCCATTCCTGTGACCTTCCTTGACCAAGCCACCACCTTGGTGAGCTCTTGCCTCCCAGCCACCACCTCAGGGGCTCCTACCTCTGTAGGCTCTCATGCTCAGCTACCACTGCCTCAAGGGCTCCCAACTCAGTGGGCTTCCACACCAACTGCCTCCTCGACAGGCTCTGGGAGCAGATGCCAGCTGATTGCCCTCACAGAAGCAGGACTGAAACAATGGCTGAGCTCCAGGGGCTGCATGACTTAGTAAGCAGGGCTGAAATCTCTCTCCACGGCTGCACAAGCCACTGATTTACACATGTGCCACTGGTTTTGTAAATTCAACACCTGCAGGGCATCCAAATAGATAATGGGTGCTCCTACAGCTGGCACAGGTCTGGCCTTAGCAACTGGGCTTTGTGGGCAAGTGCACATCAGGGCTGGATGGGGTCAGGGACTGAGCTGCCACCATAGCTCCAACATTGGATCCAGGCACACAACTACTGGAGTCATGGGACCTGGCTTCAGTGGACTTGTGCTGGTGGCCTTGTGAAAACAACACCTGAGTTACACCAGGACTAATTGCCAGCATCACCACTGCTGAGGCAGGGCCAAGGACAGTACCAGCAACAGTGTACTTTGTGGGCCCACACAATGGGTGAAAGATGACATCACAGAGCACACTCAATGGTGAACCTCTCTGGCAGAGGAATACTCAGTGGCTCCTCTTCCAGTGGGAGTGATCCAATCCCATCTACCTCACACCGCAGCTCAGAAATGCAGCTCAGAAATGAACTTGGGTTCTTCTACTCCAATATCTAAGGAGAAGACCCTGCCTCTTACAGGGCAGTGACAATCACAGAGCAAAGAGGAGGCCCCACTCAATATCCAGTGCAGGTTCTGGTCACCACAACACCACTCACATCTTATATCAAGGGGATAACAGCCAACATATGCCAAGGAAAGATGCAGCAGGCATTCACACTAGAAACAGCCCTCACACCAAAAAATATTAAACCCACACAGGCTACACAGGCCGTTCCCACATAAAAATAGCCCTCCAAGACTCCAGAGTTCTCCTAAACTCATAAAGCAAGAGAAATATAAATAAAATAAAGAAGCAAAGGAACCACTCCCAATAAAAAGATCAAGAGAATTCCCCTGAAAGAACAAACAATGAAATAGACCTCTTCAGTCTAGTAGTTCAAAAAGGAGATAATGAAAACACTAAAGGAAATAAAAAGGACTATTGGTAGAAATGCAGATTACTGTAAAAAGTACTAGAAACTATAATAAGGATCAAAGAAAATTAGAAAATTTATTTGCTGATATGAAACCTGAGCTAAAGGCAATGAATGGCAAAATGAATAATGCAGAAGAATTAATAAGTGATGTGGACAATAGAATAATGGAAATTTCCTAATCAGAACAGCAGACTGAAAGCCAAATAAAAACAAAAAGTGGAAGCAATATAAGAAATCTATGGGATAATATAAAGCAGGCCAATCTACACATAATAGGGATTCCAGAAAGAGAAGAAAGAGAAAAGGGGATTGACCATGTATTTGAAGAAATTATGGCTGAAAACTTCCCAAACCTAAAGAAGGAAACAGATATCCAGGTACAGGAAACACAAAGGGTCCCAAACAGGATAAACTCAAACAGACCTACACAATGACATATTATAATAGAAATGGCAAAATTTAAAGATAAAGTGAGGATTCTAGAGGCAGCAAGGGAAAAGCAAAGAGTTAATTACAAGGGAACACCCATATGTCTATCAGCTGATTTCTCTACAGAAACGTTGCAAACCAGAAGGGAGTGGCAAGATATATTCAAAGTCCTGAAAGGGAAAAATATGCAACCTAGGATACTCTATCCAGCAAGATTATTTAGAATAGAAGGGGAGAAAAAGAATTTCTCAGACAAGCAAAAACTAAAAGAATACAGCAATACTAAACTTATCCTCAAGGAAATATTGAAAAGCCTTCTCCAAATAGAAAAGAAGTAATAATCTATAGGAAAGAGAAAATTACAATTAGAAAGTAAATCACTTAAATAAACCAGTATACCAATTTAAAAAAAATTAAGAAATTTCTATGAAAGCAATGATAGTCACAATGAACAGCAAAAGGATGAACATGAAGATGTGAAAGGGGACATCAAAATCATAAAATGTGGGGGAGAAGAGTAAGAAAATGTAGATTTTTTCTAGAATGTATAAGAGCCTACATGATTACCAGTCTAAGGCAAGTAGATATAGAAAGTGGTTAATGTACTTGAAGCAGGGTAACCACAAATCAAAAACAGACAATAGATTCACAAAAACCAAAAGAAGAGAACATAAACATAGTACAAAAGCAAATCATAAAAATCACAAAAGGAAAAACAAAAAGAAAAAGAAAGGGACAAAGAGGAAATATAAAATTAATGAGAAAACAGGGTTTAAAATGGCAATAAATACATATCTATCGACAATTACCTTAAATGCCAATGGACTAAATGCTCCAATCAAAAGATGTAGAGTGGCAGACTGGATTAAAAAAAAAAAAGAGCCTACAACATACTGCCTACAAGAGACCTGCCTTAAGGCAAAGGACACACATAGATTTAAAGGGAGGGGATGAAAAGATATTCCATGCAGTCTAAATGAAAAGAAAGTGGGAGCTGCAATACTCATATCAGACAAAATAGACTTTAAAACAAAGGCTATAAAGAAAGATAAAGAAGGACACAATATAATGACAAAAGGATCAATACAAGGAGAGCCTATTGAACTCATCAACATATATGCACCCAATATAGGTACACCTTAATACATAAAACAAATACGAACAGACATAAAGGGAGAAATTGATGGGAATACAATAATAGTAGGAGACACATCAATGGACAGATCTTTGAGACAGAAAATCAATGACAACAGAAATCCTAAATGACACAATAGAACAGTTGACTTAATTGATATTTTCAGGACTTATCCAAAAGTAGCAAAATACACATTCTTTTCAAGTGCACATGGAATATTCTCTCGGATTGACCACATACTAGGGCACAAAACAAGCCTCAACAAATTTAAGAGTATAGAAATTATCTCAAGCATCTTTTCTGACCACAACGGCATGAAATTAGAAATCAACCACAGAAAAAGAAACTAGAAAAAAACAATTACATGGAGACTAAACAACATGCTATTAAAAACCAGTGGGTCAACAATGAAGTCAAAGAAGAAATTTAAAACTGCCTTGAGGCAAATGACAGCCATAAAAATCTATGGGATTCAGCAAAAACAGTTTTTAGAGGGAAGTTCATAGCAATACCACCTTGTCTAAGAAACAAGAAATATCTCAAGTAAACAACATAAAATAATCAGAATAAGAAGAACAAACAAAATTAAAGTCAGCAGGAGGAAGGAGATAATAAAGATAAGAGAGGAAATAAATAAATTAGAGACTAAAAACAATAGAAAAAAGTCAATAAAAACAAGAGCTGGTTCTTTGAAAGAGAAACTATAATTGGCAAACCTATGGCCAGGCTCACCAAGAAGAAAAGAGAGAAGACCCAAATAAACAAAATAAGAAAAAAAAGATGAGAAATCATAACTGATACCACAGAAATACATATAAACATAACAGAATCTCCAAACAATTATATGCTAACAAATTTGACAACCTAGAAGAAATGGACAACTTTCTATAAACATACAGCTCACCAAAACTGAATCAAGAAGAAATGGATAACTTGAACAGACTGATCATTAGAAGTGGAATAGAATCTGTAATAAGAAAACTCCCTACAAACAAAAGCCTAGGGCCAGATGGCTTCATAGGTAAATTCTAGTAAACATACAAGGAAGAACTTATACCAATCTTTCTCAAACTCTTCCAAAAAATTGAGGAAGGAACACTCTGAAAGACAGTCTATGAAGCCACCATCACCCTGATACTAAAACCAGACAAAGACATTACCAAAAAGAAAATTACAGTCCAATGCCTTTGATGAATATAGGCGCAAAAATTCTCAACAAAATATTAGCAAACTGAGTGTAACAACATATAAAAAAGAACACATAAAAAAATCCCCACAACCAAGTGGATTCATCCTAGGGTCACAAGGATGGTTCAACATACAGAAATCAGTCAATGTGATACAACACATCAACAAAGGAAAAGACAAAAAACACATGATCACTTCAATAGATGCAGAAAAAGCATTTGATAAAATTCAGCATCGATTTATGATAAAATCTCTTACCAAAGTGGGTAGAGGGAACACATCTCAACATAATAAAAGCTATTTATGACAAACCCACAGCCAATATACTATATACCTAACAGTGAAAAGCTGAAAGCCTTCCCACTAAAATCTGGAAAAAGACAAGGATACTCACTCTCACCACTTCTCTTCAACATAGTATTGGAAGTCCTAGCCACGGCAACAGACAAGAAAAGTAAATTAAAGGTATTCAAATTGGTAGGGAAGAGATTAAATTGTCATTATATGTAGATGACATAATACTATATATAGAAAACCCTAAAGACTCCACACAAAAACTATTGAAATTGATAAACAAATTCAGCGAGGTAGAAGGATACAAGATTAACATACATAAATCAGTTGCATTTCTTTACACTCACAATGAAATATCAGAAAGGAAATGAAAACATACAATCCCTTTTAAAATAACATCAAAAAAATAAAATACTTAGGAATAAACCTCACCAAGGAGGTGAAAGACTTATATGTTAGAACTATAAAAGATTAATAAAGGAAATTGAAGATGATTCAAAGAAATGAAAAGTTATCCCACGCTCTTGGATTGGAAAAATTAATATTTTTAAAATGGCAATACTACCCAAAGCAATCTACAGATTTAATGTGATCCCTACAGATTTAATGTGATCCCTATCAAATTACCCATGACATTTTTCAGAGAACTAGAACAAATAATACTAAAATTTATATGGAACCATAAAAGACCCAGAATTGCCAAATCAATCCTTAGGAAAAAGAACAATGTAGGAAGCATAAACCTCCCAAACTTCAAACAATACTACAAAGCTACAGTAATCAAAACAGCCTGGTGTTGGCCCAAAAACAGACATATGGATCAATGTAACAGAATAGAGAGCCCAGAAATAAACTCACACACTTATGGACAATTAATCTTCAATAAATGAGGCAGGAATATACAATGGGGAAAAGACAATCTCTTCAGCAAGTGGTGCTCAGAAAGTTGGACAGCTGCATGTAAATCAATGAAGTTAGAACACACCCTCACACCATGCACAAAAATAAACTCAAAATGGCTTAAAGACTTAAATATAAGATGTGACACCATAAAACTTCTAGAAGAGAACATAGGCAAAGCATTCTCTGACATAAATCGTATCAATGTCAGTATCCCAAAGCAATAGAAATAAAAGTAAAAATAAACAAATGGAAGGTAATCAAACATATAAGCTTTTACACAGCAAAGGAAACTGTAAACAAAATGAAAATATTTGCAAATGATGCAACCAACACGGGCTTAATTTCCAAAATATACAAACACTTCATACAACTCAATAACAAGAACAACAAAAAAGACCCAAGTGAAAAGTGGGCAGAAGAGCTAAATAGACATTTCTCCAAAGAAGACATACAGATGGCCAATAGACACATGAAAACATGCTCATCATCACTAAATATTAGAGAAATGCAAATCAAAACTACAGTGAGGTACCACCTCACATCAGTCAGAGTGGACATCATTAAAAAGTCTACAAATAATAAATGTAGGAGAGGGTGTGGAGAAAACAAAACCCTCTTACACTGTTGGTAGGAATGTAAATTGATGCAGCCATTATGGAAAACAGTAAGGAGATTCCTCAAAAAACTATGAATAGTGTTGCCATTTGATCCAGCAATCCCACTCCTGGGCATATACCTAGACAAAACTATAATTCAAAAAGATACATGCACCCCTATCTTCATAGCAGCACTATTTACAGTAGCCAAGACATGGAAAAAACCTACATGTCCATTGACAGATGAATGGATAAAGAAGATGTGGTATATATATAATGGAATATTACTCAGCCACAAATAAGAATGAAATAATGTCATTTACAACAACATGGATGGGCCTAGAGATTATCATACTAAGTGAAGTAAGTCAGAAAGAGAAAGACAAATACCATATATCACTTATATGTGTATTCTAAAGTATGACGCAGTTGAACATATATACAAAACAGAAACAGACCCAGAGACATAGAGAACAGACTCATAGTTGCCAAGGGGGTGGGGATGTGGAGCAGGGAACGATTGGGAGTTTGGGGTTAGCAGATGCAAACTATTATATGTAGGATGGATAAACAACAAGGTTCTACTCTATAGCATAGGGGAATATATTTAATGTCCTGTGATAAACAATAATGGAAAAGAATATGAAAAAGAATAAATATATGTATACCCGAGTCACTTTGCTGTACAGCAGAAATATACACAACATAGTAAATCAAATATACTTCATTTAAATTTAAGAAAGAAATAAAAATAAAAATTTACATCACATCTGGATAGAAAACCCTTGGCTTCCAATTTGCAATGGGGACCACCATCATCTGACAAACCTATATTTGATGTCATTAACATTAACATAACAGAAAATATTAACTAGCATTTTAACATTTTTCCCCAAATTTTCCAATAATACTGTAGACCTGTGTCCAAAAAATAAAGAACAAAAAAGATTAAAGATTTAATTAAATACCTGGTAAAATATCTCAAAATATATCTAGGTAGCAATATTACTATTTGAGCAAATTCAGTATTTTATGTGACTGCTGGAGTCACGTACATATATAGATTTGTCATTCTCTTCTGTGCATATTATAAATATGTTATTATAGACTTTGGATTAATCCAGAAACTTGAAAAGTGACAGACGTTTCTCCAATAAATTTAGTCATAAAATAACTAAAACTTCACAACTGCCCACAATACACTGTTCTAAAACTATGATCAGAATTTAGAAGGTACTTCCTGTCTGGTTGAAATTGTTTGTAAAAAAGAGATTGCTGAAGCCATAAATCTAAGCACTTGTTCTGAAACTTGCATAAATTGTGCATTTAAAATTTACAGATTGGAGATTTTAAGATCCTATGCAGTTTTAAAGCATAAAATCGTTTGAAAGTGTGATATGAAGCAATATAATATCAGGACATCTTTTTCTGGGAAGAGAAGAATTTAATATTTTGATGATATTTCCCAAATTTGTAGTTAAACTATATGTACTAAAAACGTGATATATTTCTTCAAATGCAATAATGCTTATCAATTGAATTTTTTCTTTCTCTCTGATTTTTTTTCAGGTCAGGTCTATGATATTGTCTTCATTTTTACATCCTCTAGTTTTTTTGTTTTTCTTTTAATTTTTATTGGAGTAGAGTTGCTTTTCAATGTTGTGTCAGTTTCTGCTATACAGCAAAGTGAATCAGTTATACATATACACACTTCCACTCTTTTCTAGATTTCCTACATCCTCTAGTTTTAATGAGAGTAGAATAATGAAATTTTGATTTTAATAAGAATCACTTTTTCTTTATTTTACAGAAATGATTTAACTATTAAATTAATTGTAAAATATATGTCATATCTGGATAATATTTACTATGGCAAAAATGGTGCAGTAAAGGGTTTAACTGAAACAAGTTGGCTGATTTGTAATAATAGGCATTTAATGCTGACAGAAAAAAGTACATCAACCTAGTATTTGCTGTTCAGTAATTTTATAAAGAGGTTAACCTAATATGAACATAGAAAACATGTCGAAGAAATTAAACAACAAAAAGAATATACAGGCATCACAGTAAAGGCCCTCCTATTGAAAATGTGACTAGTCTAAATTCAACGTTATACATATGGAAAACACACAGCAATTTCAATATAACTTTGAAAGCAAAAAGTAACAAAAAATTTAACATCTAATCACTTGAATGGAACAGAACTGTCTCTTTTTGCCTATTACCCTTGAGAATTTTTTCTTCATTATACAACATTGTAGGCTGGTCATATTGAATAGCAATGGGAAATTTTAGAAATGCAAGCTGAAATGAATAATTTGGACTACTAGAAAGCTTAAAAGAAGAATTGGACTATACGTATTTTGTCATATGGTTCCCAATTTCCAAATAAATCCCCACACTTTGTTAAATACTCAGGAGGAGAAATAAAACATTTATATTTAGTATATTTTATCAAATTACAAATAATGTCACTTGATAGCAATAATTTTACAATAAGTGTTAGGGAATTATCTTTAGCCTAAAACCATCTGAAATCATTATTATGCATAAATCTCAATTTTTTTACCTTAATTAATTTCTGAAACAAAATAATTTGGGGATAGATTTTCTTTTTCTGTATAAAAGAAGAAAGAAAGAAATAAGCAGATGGACATTACTTTGTATTGCATTTAAAGTAAAAGAATACTGGAGAATGGCAAAGAGACAGTCTAAAATAGAACTCAGTTGAGATCTGATGTCCATTTTGGGGAAGATGAACGCAAATAAGGATGATTTGGAGAAAAAGCAGCTAGGAAAATGGGAAAGGAATAAAATAAAAGATATGTTTTCAAGCAATTTATCACTTTGAGCAACCAGAACATAATTCTACTGGGGTTTGTTGGAAGAAGTTAGTTGTAGATCTACACATAAGAGCTTTGTTTTCTGAACAATTAATCAGGTAAGACATGTATAACAACTTTTGCCAGTCATTGGCTGAAGACCACTTGAAGGGATTCTTAATTCCCTGACAATTCTGGCCAGCCAGGCATGCAGTTGAGTGGGCTCCATCAAGAAAACTGAATGTTGATATACGGAATTTGACCAAATAAGTATGAAATCGTAAAGACCAATGGAATAAGGATAGACCAGCAACAGCATCTACTACAGTGATATGGAATCCAGAAATATAAAAAAAAATTTAAAAAGGAAAAGGGCAACATATGCTATTCTAGAAAATCTCAAGACTAGTACTGCCTTTTAATTTTATTAGCTGAATATATCACCCTCCCCTTGAACAAGACGAATCATTAGAGAATACCACTGTATTCAAATGCAACACCTTTCAGTGGATTTCTGTAGTAGATTATTTCTATTAATGAACATATTTTATTTCCAAAAATAAAATATACACGGAACAACTTACCTACCTATTTTTATTCTTACCTACCTTTTAATTTAATATTATAAAAACTAACATGCATAATTGTCAACTAATTGGAAGGTGTCTCTGCTAGATATAAATTATTGAGCCAACACACACAACACATAAACACAGAATTTGTGGAAACTTGCAGTAAAACACTTTTGCTGTGAAGTTATTTTAATAGAAAAAAAATGGCAGAGTGAGGAAACTTGTGTGCTTGATGTTGACAAAATGTTAAAACAAAAAAAAATTTATATCCACAAAAATCAAACAGACTTTTCTAAAAATTAAGATAAAGTTTTGAAGTTTTCATGGAAGAAAGGAGAATCAGTTGTATTTATCAGGAGAACTGAAGCTGTATTTTATTTTATTAATTTATTTTTTAAACATTTTTATTGGAGTATAATTACTTTACAATGGTGTTTTACATTCTGCTGTATAACAAAGTGAATCAGTTATATATATACATACATCTCCATATCTCCTCCCTCTTGCGTCTCCCTCCCACCCTCCCTATCCCACCCCTCTAGGTGGTCACAAAGCACGAGCTGATCTCCCTGGGCTATGCGGCTGCTTCCCACTAGCTATCTATTTTACATTTGGTAGTGGATATATGTCCATGCCACTCTCTCACTTTGTCACAGCTTACCCTTCCCCCTCTGTGTATCCTCAAGCCTATTCTCTACTTCTGCATCTTTATTCCTGTACTGCCCCTAGGTTCTTCATAGCCATTTTTTTAGATTCCATATATATGTGTTAGCATACTGTATTTGTTTTTCTCTTTCTGACTAACTTCACTCTGTATGACAGACTCTAGGTCCATCCACCTCACTACAAATAACTCAATTTCGTTTCTTTTTATGGCTGAGTAATATTCCATTGTATATATGTGCTACATCTTCTTTATCCATTCATCTGTCGATCAACACTTAGGTTGCTTCCATGTCCTGCCTATTGTAAATAGTGCTGCAATGAACATTGTGGTACATGGCTCTTTTTGAATTATGGTTTTCTCAGGGTATATACCCAATACTGGGATTGCTGGGTCATATAGTGTTCTATTTTTAGTTTTTTAAGGAACCTCCATACTTTTCTCCATAGTGGTTGCATCAAATTACATTCCCACCTACAGTGCAAGAGGATTCCCTTTGGTCTACACCCTCTCCAGCATTTATTGTTTGTAGATTTTTTGATGATATCCATTCTGACCAGTGTTAGGTGATACCACATTGTAGTTTTGATTTGCATTTCTCTAATAATTAGTGATGTTGAGTATCTTTCCATATGCCTTTTGGCCATCTGTATATCTCTTTGGAGAAATTTCTATTTAGGTCTTCAGCCCATTTTTTTTCTTTTTTTAACATCTTTATTGGAGTATAGTTGCTTTACAATGTTGTGTTAGTTTCTGCTACATAACAAAGTGAATCAGCTATATGTATACGTATATCCCCATATCTCCTCCCTCTTTTGTCTCACTCCCACCCTCCTTTACTGAAGGGTGAGGCAGCACCACTTATTGAAGAGGCTGTCTTTTCTCCATTGTATATTCTTGTCTCCTTTATCAAAAATAAGGTGACCATAGGTGCGTGTGTTTATCTCTGGGCTTTTTTTTTTTCTTTCTTTGTGGTATGCAGGCCTCTCACTGTTGTGGCATCTCCCATTGCAGAGCACAGGCTCTGGACGCACAGGCCCAGCAGCCATGGCTCACAGGCCCAGCCACTCCATGTCATGTGGGATCTTCCTGGACCGGGGTACAAACCCTTGTCCACTGCATCGGCAGGCAGACTCTCAACCACTGTGCCACCAGGGAAGCCCTATCTCTGGGCTTTGTATCCTGTTCCATTGATCTATATTCCTGTTTTTGTGCCAGTACCATACTGTCTTGATTACTGAAGCTTTGTAGTGTAATCTGAAGCCAGGGAGCCTGATTCCTCCAGCTCCATTTTTTTTTTTTCAAATTACTTTGTCTATTCAGGGTCTTTTATGGTTCCACACAAATTGTGAATTTTTTTGTTTTAGTTCTGTGAAAAAATGCCATTGGTAGTTTGATAGGGAGTGCATTGAATTTGTTTATTGTGAAGCTGTATTTTAGTAATACATCCTAATGTACATGATCACATAGGCTTTTATAAAGTGAGTGCTGAAGAAAATATGGTGTTCTCAGTAATAATTTTATTTGAAGTATTGAAGTTGAGTGTATAAGCCCATTTATCATAAGAACATTTGATAAAAATTCAGGGCATAATTAAATTTCAACTGAGTGAACAGACTAATTGGTAAGGGAATAAAGACTGTGCTGAAGTATCTATGAGAATTTATCCATTTATGCCTCTTTGCCATACATATATATGGCATAAATGGATAAATATCATAAATAAGTATACAGCAACATAAAAGCCATTTCTTCCTTTTCTTCCTTTCTGGTTTACTAATGATGATCCAGTTGAAATCTCATATGTTTTGATATTCTAACTAATTGTTTGCATTATTGTTTGCATTTCTCAACCTGAAACTGTCTACTACAGCCAAATGATTTTTCATAGTTTGGGAAAGTCTTATGTTCTTTCACACATTAAAGTCTTCACACTTACTTTCTTTCTGTCTTGGAAAACATCTTTACTCTCTTCTACCCACAACATCAGTTCTCTGCTTAAATTCATTTTTCTAATAATTCACATCAAATTCATTTCTTCTAATAAAATCAATTCCCTTTTAATTGATACTGTTTACAATGATTATTTAATTACATATAATTATTTGACTAATGATAATTACTATTGTTAAACTCTAAGCTACAAGGTTGAGGAGCTGTTTGTTTTTTATTTTGATTCTCTAGCTATCTCAATAATCTAGCACACAATAGGGATTCACTTATTATGTAGTAGTTGATTAACTAACTAAATTGTTTTTATTGATGTTTGTAATTAAAGCCATTTGTTTATAGTTCTTCAATGGATGAATGCATAAAATTTTATCTATATAATGGAATATCAGCCATGAGAAAGAAGGAAATCCTGTCATTTGCAGCATTATGGATGAAGCTTGAGGACATTATGCTAAGTGAAATAAGTGAGACAGAAAAAGACAAATATATTGCTTATATGTGTAATCTAAAAAAGTCAAACTCAGAAACAAAGTGGAATGGTGGTTGCCAGGGATTAGGGAGTAGAGTAGAGGCAATGGGGAGATGTTGGTCAAAGGGTACAAACATCCAGTTAAAAGAGTAATAAGTTCTGGGGATCTAATTACAGCATGGTGATCATTGCTAATACTATATTATATACTTGAATGCTGCTAAGAGTGTAGATCTTTAGTGTTCTCAGCACAAAAAGAAATAGCAATTATGTGATGAGATGGGAGTGTTAATGATAAATATTTTGCATATATAAATGCATCAAATTGACATATTGTATGCCCACCTTAAACTTAAACAATGTAGTACATCAATTATGTCTCAATAAAGCTGGAAAAATAAGAAATATTTAAAAATAAAAAGAACAAAATAAACATTTAGTCGAATTGGTACTTTAGTAAAAATAACATAAAGCATAAGGAATATTTTTCTTGGATAGAAGGTGATTCCATCTATTTGTATAAGAAGGTAACCTTCATATAAAGTTAGGATTATCTTCACAGAGAAGTTTAAATTCTCCTCCACCTTTTCACATCATAGACTGAGGAAATATAAGTAGCATTTTTATTAAAAATTTTTTTTCTCAGTAACAATTATGTCTATATGTCTGCTCTCAAGATTATTCTTCAGAGTGTTTTTAATAGAATAAAATCCTTACAATATGACATAGTACAATGAGAAGAAATGCTACATGACTAACAAATGAAGGAGACTTAAAACAGAAGTTACTTCCTTTTCTTCAGTAACAAATTCAAAGAAATATAAGAAAAATTATTTCCCCTTGTTATCAAAAATAGAAAATTTTTGTTTAGAAGAGTGAGAAACCAAGCAATGTGTATTGCTTTTGTTTAAGGAAGAATGATGTTAACAATCATGGAAATCAGGTAAGCCTTGCATCAAATCAAAATGTGAAATAACATGACATTTTTCTGCCCCTGGTACTAAAATATAAATTGCTTTATTTATAGCTTTAAGCTATCTTAATTGTCATTTTTAATACTTGTTCATGTTAGTAATATCCCATAGAATGAATGCTACCAAACTTAAATATGAGGATTTTATCTGAGTTGGAATTTCGTTATTGTTACAAACTTTTATGTTATAAAATAAGGTATCAAGGCTGAATATGATATTTTTATATTCTTTATTTGAAAACAATTAAAAACTTTGATTTGCTTGATGAAGTTCTGGAGCCTCTCTTTCACAATATATTCTTTGAACACACTATGAACAACAATAAGCATGATTGATACTATTTTAATTTCAATAATTATTAAATAATTATTAGTGTCTAGGTTTATATTATTAAAAATCAGTTGGAAGTAAGCATATCATGAATCCTCTTTTAAGGAATATTCATAAAAATGAGCACTAAAGGTAGAAGTGAAAAAGTTAAAGTGGGCTCATTTTCTAATTTTATCAACATTAATTATTTTCCTTCAGTCACTCTGGATCTTTCTTGTCATGTCTTCATAATATAGAAATATCATCCAATTCAATAATTGCAGAGACTCTTTTATCTTTATCTCTTGCTTCAAAACTGCTTCCTGTCTTCTAATTTACTATTAATTTACTTTAGATTGAAGACTTCTTTCACCATTGGCTCATTTCTATTATTTCTATTTTATTCATTTAGTTTGACTGTCAACAGAGAAAAAAGTAATTAAATTAGTTTTGATGGTTCACAATTATGTCAGTATGCACATGGCTCATTAAAATTCATATATATTAAATAGTAAGTTAGATACATAATACCAAACTGCCCTGCAAAATGTTTGTACAAATCCATCATCAGACACTTCCTATTTTTTCTAGCAATGAGAAGTAAGAAATTTATCATATCCTTTAGAACTGGGCATAAGTAAAAAGTGTTTTGAGGGAGGAAAGTTAGAATTCACTTAAGGGCCAAATAACCTTTATATTTCCTAAGCCTTAGATCCTGCCATTATTTGTCCCTATTGTTAAACAAACAAAAGAAGTAGATATTCCATTGACACAATTTGACCATGTTTGGAAATTCCACAGGCAACCATTTCATAGTGCTGCCTTATACCAAAACAGTTTTTAAATAATACCTGTAGAATTCTCTTAAATTCCAATTATAAATGAATTTGTTGCATCATCTCTTGCAATAATGTTGCAAAGAAAAGACCCTGAGCACTATATTTTTTTATCATAGTAAGAACATTTAACATGGGATTTATCCCCTTAAAAAATTTTAAATCTACAGTACAATATTGTTAATTATAGGCACAGTGTTCCACAGCAGATCTCTTGAACTTATTCATCTAACATACATATTTCATACTTGTTAAGCAACAACTCCCCATTTCCCCAAGCCCTCAGCCCCTGGCAATCATCATTCTACTCCCTGCTCCTGTAAGATTGCCTATTTAGATACATCACATAAGTGAAATCATACAGTATTTGTCCTGTGTCTGGCTTATTTCACTTATCATAATGCCCTCAAGGCTCATACATGTTGTCATGTATGGCAGGATTTCTTTCCTTATTTAGGTTGAATAATATTCTATTTTATATATATATATATATATATATATATATGTATACCATATTTTCTTTGTCTATTCATCCATCAATGGGTATTTAATTTGTTTCCACATCTTGACAATTGTGAATAATGCAGCAGTGTACACGGTAGTGCAGATCCTGTGAGATCTTGATTTAAATTCTTTTGGACTAATACACAGGAGTGGGACTGTTGGATCATAGGGTAGCTCTATTTTTAATTTTTTGAGAAACATCTGTACTGTTTTCCATAGCTGCTGCAACATTTTACATTCTTACCAACATATGTATATGAGTTTCAATCTCCACATTCTTGCCAACATTTGCAAGTGTGAGGTAATATCTCATTGTGGTTTTAATTGGCCGATCCCTGATAATAATTATGTTGAGTACCTTTTCCTATACTTTCTGTTTATTTGTATGCCTTCTTTAAACAAATGACTATTTCAGTCCTTTGCTCATTTTAATTAGGTTATTATATTTTTTATTACTGTGTTTATGGGTTCTTTATATTTTTTGGATATTAATTCCTTATCAGACATATAGTTTGCAATATTTCCTACCATTCTATATGTTGTCTTTTTATTCAGTTAATTCTTTCCTTCCTGAACAGAAAGTTTTTAGATTGATAAAGTACATATTGTCTGTTTTTAATTTTCTTACTTGTGTTTTTGGTGTCATATACAATAAATCATTGCCAAGACCAATGGAATAAAGTTTTTCTACTGTTTCCTTCTAAGAGTTTATGACTTCAGGCCTTAAGTTTACATCTTTAATTCACTTTGATTTGACTTTTTTGTTTGGTGTCAGAAAAGGATGCAGTTTCATTCTTTACATGTGCATATCCAGTTTTCACAGCACCATTTGTTGAAGAGACTATCCTTTTCTGTGTATTTTTAGCACCCTTGTCAAAGATCAGTTGGCTGTATATGTGTGAGTTTACTTCTGGGCTCTCTGTTCTATTCCATTGATCTAAAGGACTGTCTTTATTCTAGTACCAGGCTGCATTAATTACTGTAGCTTTGTGATATGTTTTGAAATTAGGAGGTGTGATGCTACCAGATTTATTTTTCATTCTCAAGATCATTTTGGTTATTGAGGTCATTTGTGTTTCCATATGAATTTTAGAATTGTTTTCCTATTTCTGTAAAACATGTGATGACATTTTTCAAAGGTATTGCATGAATGTGTAGATGATTTTGAATAGTATGAACACTTTAACAGTATTGTCTTCCAATCTATGAACATGAGCTATCATTCCATTTATTTGTTATTTTAAGGGGAAGTCCCAATTTTCCCTACTGGATTTGATGCAGCTGGTTTCATGCTTGACTGGGGTGAAGGAGCCCCTCAAATAGATTCTGAATTTCTCATAAAGGGAATTTGTCAATGTATTCTTGTTGAATCATTGTGTTCATGGGGGTAGGAGGGTCTAGGACTTCCTATGTCATTATCTTGCTGATGTCATTCCTTAATCACCATAATTTAAAACCAACTGAAAACTCTAGTTCCTAGGTTATATTATATTTGGAAGATTCTCAACATTTCTCTTCAACTTATTTTACATTTCTTTAAAATATTCATGTTTGAGACAAAAATAATAAATACAATGTTTTTCCACTGCAGACCTCCTTCACAGATTAGAATATCAGTTAAAGTATTGAAGTAACTACTTATCAAGTGATGAGAATGACATATTTATTAGACTACTTCATTAAACCTATTTCAATCAGATAAATCATAATCTAAAGTCAAAATTAATGCCACTTTCAAAATGTTACCCTTATTTCCCTCTTATTTGCACTTAAATAATATTTGATTCAGTATGTATTATTTGGAAAAAAAGACTGTTTTTCTAACACTTGAAGCAACAAATGAAATACCAACCTGGTTGGCAATTGAGAAATTTATCCAAAGGAAAATTATTTAACAGGAACCAAAGCTGTAATCATAACTATGTGCTTGAGACATCCTTGGGTGACTGATCAGGAAATGCAGCAGAGATGCTAAGTTAACATTTTCTCTGTGTTAATCAATCAATTAAATTATATGTCTAGTAACATCTACTATTGTTTGAGTCATGAAATTTTATAGAAAACTGCTGTAGTGTTCATAAATAACTCTTGAAAAGCCTAAAATGTTTTCCTCAAAATCTCATGAAGTCTTTTTAGCCATTTGTAAAAATTACAATAGAATAGTTGTTGCTGCTGCTCTTCCACTTCTCTCCCTGTGAGAGACATGAATGGCCAGGCCCAGCAGCAGCCATAGCTGCAGCCATTGCAGTGGCAAAGAGCAGCCAGACACAAAGAGAGGATCTGTTTTTCAGGTGGAGTGGGGGATTGCTATGTCAAATGATGATTCAAGAGAGCACCAGCTCCTCCTCATCTTCGTCTTCCAACCAGCAAACTGAGAAGGAAACAAACATCACAAGAAGAAGGAGAGTAAAGTCATATGAGCAAAAACTCTAAACTCTTCTCCACCAGCACCAAGAAGATTCAGAAGAAGCAGGCAGACATCACTTTAGACCCTCCACCCAACTGCAGAACTCCTGCTGATCATTAGCAGAAGAATTCAAACACCTAAAAAGACAAGAAAAATCCCCTCAGAGCCAGGTAGGATGAAAGAAAGAAGAAAAAGGAAAAAAAGAATCATAAAATGGACCAGCAACCTTAGAGGGAACCTGAGGGGAGGTCCCTGCACTCAGAAAAACTCACTCATGGTGGGGAAATCTGCCAGGACAGAAAAAGAGGATCAAAAGAGAATGCAGCAAATAGTCTGTGGAAGGCAGGACAAAGTAAGAACTGTGCACATAGTCTGCACTGTGGCTCTATGCATCCCAGCCTGAGTCATGAGTTGCCTGTTGCCGAGGGTGGCTGGGGGCTGGAAAGTGGGGTTTGGAGTGCAGACCTGGGGTGTGGAGACAGCTGTTGGCTGTTAAAAGACAGCCTGAAGGGACAGGAGTAAGGAACTCCACAACTGGGAATGTTTTCAAAAAAAGCCTGGGACACCATAGAAGCAAGGCATCATTGTTGAGTTGTGCACAAGGGATGGGGCAGCCATTACAACCCCTTTCCCCACCCACCAGCTTCTTCAGCCTCTGTGGGTACTGGGAAAGGCTCACATCTGAGTAGTCTCACCCATCCCTCAAACCAAGACATCCTCATTCTGCATAGGCTCTGGTGTCCAGTGTGCCACCCAACACAAAGCCTCCTGGGGAATAAGCTCTGGGTGCCCCTGCCTGAGATGGAATTCTGTCAGTGCTGATGGGGTCTGAATGCTAAAGCATGGGGTTAAGAGAGCAGCTTCAGGGAGAGACACTGTTGGCTGTGTGAATACAACAGAGAGAATGAGAGTGAGGGGCTCCACAGCAAGGAATGACCCAAAATGAATCATGGCCTGCCTAGGAAATGAGGTGACATTTTTGAGATGAGTGCAAGGAGTGGGACCACCACAGCCCCCACACTCCTGTCCCTGCTTCTGTGGGAACTGGGAGGGACTCCCACTAGAGTGAGTGGGCCACAGTCTGCTGCAACATCCTGCCAGTTCCCACCACTGCAGGCAACTTGTGCACAGCCCAATTGTGGCCATTGTATGCCTCCCTAGCCTGAGGGAGTAAGTGTGCCCCAATCAGCTGCTGCTTTAACTCACTCTCCCCTCTTTTTCTCTTTTCTTTTTCCTTTTCTGTCTGCTCTTTTGTTTCTGTTAGTTTGGTTTTGTTGTTAACATTTGTCATGGATTTGGTGTGTCTGTATGTTTTCTTTCTAGTATTATTTTTTTCAGTGTGAGTGTCTGTGTGTGTGTTGTGTTGTTCTTGGTACTGTGTGTTAGTTTTTGTCTTTGCTATCGGTCTTTGGTTTTGTTTGTCCGTTTGTTTTCTTTCCTTTTCTTTTTTGCTTTCTTTTTTCTTTCTTTTATTTATTATTTCTCAAGGTGTATAGCATGGCTTGCAGGCTCTTGGTTTCCAGTCAGAGATCGGACCTGGGCCTCTGGGGGTTGGAGTGCTAAGTCCAGGATGCTGGACCACCAGAGAATTCCTGGGGTCAGGGAATATTAATTGGCATGCACTCTCCTAGAGGTATCCATTTCAACACAAAGACCCAGCTCTGCCCAACTGCTTGCAGGATCCAGTGCTGGACACTTCATGCCAAAACACCAGCAAGACAGGAACAGACACACCTATCAGCAGAAAAGCTGCATAAAATCAAACTAAGCTCACAGACACCCCGAAACACACCATCTGATACCATCCTGCCCATCAGAAGGAAAAGACTCATTTCCACCCACCAGATTGCAGGCACCAGTCCCTCTGACCAGAGAGCCTACATAAGCACCTGGACCAAGCTCACTCACCAGGGGGCAGACAACAGAAGCAAGAGGAACTAAGAAGAAAGGAGACCATAAAAACAGTACGTTAGACAAAATGAGATGACTGACTAATATGTTACAGATGAAGGAAAAAGGTAAAAAGATGACCAACTAAGTGAAGTGGCAATAGGCAAACTACCAGAAAAAAAATTCAGAGTAATGATAGTAAAGATGATCCAAGATTTCAGAAATAGACTGGAGGCATGAATTGAGAAGATAAAAGAAATGTTTAACAAGGACATAGAAGAACTAAAGTACAAACAATCAGTGATGAACAAAACAACAACTGAAATGAAAAATACACTAGAAAGAATCAATAGCAGAATAACTGAGGCAGAAGAATGAATAAGTGAGCTGGAAGATAGAATGGTGGAAATACCTGCCCTGGAGGAGAATAAAGAAAAAAAAAATAAGGAAAGAAATGAGAACAGTCTCAGACATCACTGGGACAACATTAAAGGCACCAACATTCAAATTATAGGGCTCCCAGAAGAAGAAGAGAAATGCAACAGGCCTGAGAAAATATATGGAGGTTATATTTGAAAAGTTATCTGATATGGGAAAGAAAATAGTCAGTCAAGTCCAGGAAGTACAGAGAGGCCCATACAGGATAAACCCAAGGAGAAACATGCCAAGACACAATAATCAAACTAACAAAAATAAAATACAAAGAAAAAATATTAAAAGCAAAAAAGGAAAAGTAACAAAAAAATACAAGGAATCCCCATAAGGTTATCAACTGATTTTTCAGAGAAACTCTGGAGGCCAGAAGGGAGTGACAAGACATATTTAAAGTGATTAAATGGAAAAATCTACAACCAAGTTTAGCCTACCAGCAAGGATCATATTCAGATTCAATGCAGAAATCAAAAGCATTACAGACCAGCAAATGCTAAGAGAATTAAGCACCACCAAACCAGCTTTACAACAAATACTAAAGGGAGTACTCTTGGTGGGAAATACAGGAGAAAAAAAAGACATACAAAAACAAACCTCAAACAATTAACAAAATGGTAATAAGAACATACATATCAATAATTACCTTAAATGTAAATGGATTAAATGCTCCAATCGAAAGGCACAGACTGGTTGAATGGATCTAAAAACAAGACCCATATATATGCTGTCTACAAGAGACCCACTTCAGACCTAGGGACACATACAGACAGAAAGTGAGGGGATGGAAAAAGATATTCTATGCAAATGGAAATCAAAAGAAAGCTGGAGTAGCAATACTCATAGCAGACAAAATAGACTTTAAAATAAAGACTATTACAAGAGAAAAGAAAGGCCACTACATAATGATCAAGAGATCAATCCATAAAGAAGATATAACAATTGTAAATAATTATGCACCCAACATAGGAGCACCTCTATACATAAGGCAAATGCTAACAGGCATAAAAGGGGAAATTGACAGCAACACAATAATAGTGGGTGACTTTAACACTCTACTTACACCAATGGATACATCATCAAGACAGAAAATTAATAAGTAAACACAAGACTTAAATGACACAATAGACCAGATAGAATTAATTGATATTTCTAGGACATTCCATCCAAAAGAAGCAGAATATACCTTCCTCTCAAGTGCACATGGAATATTATCCAACACAGGTCACATATTGGGTCACACATCAAGCCTTGGTAAATATAAGAAAATTTCAATTGTATGAAGCATCTTTTCTGACCACAACACTATGAGATTAGAAATCAGTTACAGGGGAAAAAAAAAAAACTGTAAAAAACACAAACACATGGAAGCTAAACAATATGCTACTAAATAACCAAGAGATCATTGAAGAAAATGAGAGGAAATCAAAAAATGCCTAGAAACAAATGTCAATGATAACATGATGGCCCAAATCCTATGGGATGCAGAAAAAGAAGATCTAAGAAGGAAGTTTATAACAATACAATCCCACCTCAAGACACAAGAAAAATCTGAAATAAACAACTGAACCCTACACCTAAAGCAACTAGAGAAAAAAGAACAAATAAAACTCAAAGTTAGCAGAGGAGAGAAATCATAAAGATCAGAGCAGAAATAAATGAAATAGAAATGAAGAAAACAATAGCAAAGAACAATGAAACTAAAAGCTGGTTCTTTGAATAGATAAAGTTGATAAACCTTTAGCCAGACTCACCAAGTAAAAAAAAGGGAGAGGACTCAAATCAATAAAATTAGAAATACAAAAGGAGAATTTACAACAAGCACCACAGAAATACAAGGGATCATAAGAGACTAATAAAGCAACTGTATGCCAATAAAATGTATGACCTGGAAGAAAGGGACAACTTCTTAGAAAAGTACAACTTTCCAAGACTCAACCAGGAAGACATAGAAAATACAAACACACCAATCACATGTAATGAAATTGAAACTGATTAAAATTTTTCCAATGAACAAAAATCCAGGACCATTGGGCCTCACAGGTGAATTCTATCAAACAATTAGGGAAAACCTAATGCTATCCTTCTCAAACTATTCCAAAACTTGCATAGGGGAAAACACACCTACACTCATTCTATGAGGCCACCATTACCCTGATACAAGAACCAAAGATATCACAAAAAAAGAAAATTACAGGCCAATAACACTGATGCACAATTGCACAAAATCTTCAATAAAATACTAGCAAACCAAATCCAAAAACACAGT
The DNA here is from genome assembly GCF_005190385.1 of Monodon monoceros. NCBI lineage: Eukaryota > Metazoa > Chordata > Mammalia > Artiodactyla > Monodontidae > Monodon > Monodon monoceros. The sequence continues at coordinate 997,588 of NW_021697799.1, read as the reverse complement.
AAAAGGATCACACACCATTATCAAGTGGAATTTATCCCAGGGATGCAAGGATTCTTCAATACACACAAATCAACAAATATGATACACCATATTAACAAATTAAAAAAAAAATATGATCATCTCAATAGATGCAGAAAAAGATTTTGGCAAAATTCAACACACATTTAAGATAAAAACTCACCATAAAGTGGGCATAGAGGGAACCTACCTCAACATAATGAAGGCCATATATGACAAACTCACAGCAAACATCATTCTCAATGGTGACAAAGCGTAAGCATTTCCTCTAAGATTAGGAAAAAGAGAAGAGTGTTCACTCTCAACACTATTGTTCATCATAGTTTTGGAAGTCCTGGACACAGCAATCAGAGAAGAAAAAGAAATACCAGAATCTGAACCGGAAAAGAAGAATAACACTGTCACTGTTTGCAGATGACATGATACTATGCATGGAAAATACTAAAGATGCCACCAGAAAACTACTGGAGCTCATCAATGGATTTAGTAAATCCACAGATTCCAAAATTAAAACACAGAAAACTGTTGCATTCCTATACACTAGAAATGAAAGATCAGAAAATGAAATTAAGGAAACAATCCCATCTACCAGTGCAACAAAAGAATAAAATACCTAATTATAAACGTACCTAAGGAGACAAAAGACCTGTATGCAGAAAACTATAAGACACTGATGAAAGAAACTAAAGATGATACAAGCAGATGGAGAAATATATCATGTTCTTGGATTGGAAATATCAACATTGTGAAAATGACACTATCACCCAAAGCAATATACACATTCAACGTAATCCTTATCAAACTACCAATGGCATTTCTCACATAAATAAAACAAAAAATTCCAAAATTTGTGTGGAACCCTAAAAGACCCCGAATAGCCAAAGCAATCAGAAAAAGAAAAACGGAGCTGGAGGAATCAGGCTCCCTGATTTCAGACTATACTACAAAGCTACAGTAATCAAGACAGTATGGTACTGACAGAGAAACAGAAACAGGAACAGGATAGAAAGCCCAGAGATAAACCCACACACATATGGTCACCTTATTTTTGATAAAGGAGGCAAGAATATACAATGGAGAAAAGACAGCCTCTTCAATAAGTGGTGCTGGGAAAACTGGACAGCTACATGTAAAAGAATGAAATTAGAACACTCCCTAACACCATACACAAAAATAAACTCAAAATGGGTAAAAGACCTAAATGTAAGGCCAGACACCATAAAACTCATAGAGGAAAACATAGGCAGAACACAGTATGACATAAATGAAAACAAGATCTGTTTTGATACACCTCCTACAGAAATGGAAATAAAAACAAAAAGGAAAAGAAAATGGGGCCTAATGAAACTTAAAGCTTTTGCACAGCAAAGAAATCCATAAACATATGAAAAGACAGTCCTCAGAATGGGAGAAATTATCTGCAAATGGAAAAACTGACAAAGGATTAATCTCCAAAATATAAAAAGATTTCACGCAGCTCAATATCAAAAAAACAAACAACACAATTCAAAATGGGCAAAAGACCTAAATAGACATTTCTCCTAAGAAGATATACAGATTGCCAACAAACACAAGAAAGGATGCTAAACTTCACTGATCCTTAGAGAAGTAAAATCAAAACTATAATGAAGTATCACCTCACACCAGTCAAAATGGTCATCATAAAAAATCTAAAAACAATAAATGCTGGAAAGGGTGTGGAGAAAAGGGAACCCTACTGCACTGTTGATGGGAATGTAAATTGTTACAACGACTATGGAGAACAGTATGGAGGTTCCTTTAAAAAACTAAAAATAGAACTACCATATGACCCAGCAATCCCACTACAGGGCATATACCCTGAGAATATCATCATTCAAAAACAGTCATGTACCACAATGTTCATTGCAGCTCTATTTACAATAGCCAGGACATGGAAGCAACCTAAGTGTCCATCAACAGATGAATGGATTAAGAAGATGTGGCACATATATACAATGGAATGAAACTGAGTTATTTTTTGTGAGGTGGATGGACCTAGAGTCTCTCATACAGAGTGAAGTAAGTCAGAAAGAGAAAAACAAATACTATATGCTAACACATATATATGGAATCTAAAAAACAACAAGGTTCTGAAGAACCTAGGGACAGCACAGGAATAAAGACGCAGACGTAGAGAATGGGCTTGAGGACACGGGGAGAGGGAAGGGTAAGCTGGGATGAAGTGAGAGAGTAGAATTGACATATATACACTACCAAATGTAAAATAGATAGCTAGTGGGAAGAAGCTGCATAGCACAGGGGGATCAGCTTGCTGTTTTGTGACACCTAGAGGGGTGGGATAGGGAAGGTGGTAGTGAGACACAAGAGGGAGGGGATATGGGGATATATGTATACATATAGCTGATTCACTTTGTTATACAGCAGAAACTAACACAACATTATAAAGCAACTATTTCAAATAAAGATGTTAATAAAAGAAAAAAAAATGGGCTGAAGACCTAAGTAGACATTCTCCAAAGAGATATACAGATGGCCAAAAAGCATATGAAAAGACGATCAACATCACTAATTATTAGAGAAATGCAAATCAAAACTACAATGAGGTATCACCTAACACTGGTTAGTTGGGCATCATCAGAAAATCTACAGGCAACAAATGCTAAATGTCCATTGATAGAGGAATGGATAAAGAAAGTGTGGTACATATGTACAATGGAATATTATTCAGCCATAATAAGGAACAAAACTGGACAGACGTGGATGGACCTAGAGTCTGTCATGCAGAGTGAAGTAAAACAGGAAGAGAAAAACACATATCGTATATTAACACATATATGTGGAATATAGAATAATGGTATAGATGACCTTAGCTGCAAAGCAAAAATAGAGGCTCAGACATAGGGAACATATGTATGGATACCAAGACAGGAAAGTGGGGGTTGGATGAATTGGGAGATTGAGATTGACATACTTGCACTATTGATACTATGTATAAAATAGATAGCTAATGAGAACATACTATATAGCACAGGGAACTCTACTCAATGCTCTGTCATGACTCAAATGGGAAGGAAATACACAAAAGAGGAGATACATGTGATTCACTTTGCTGTACAGTAGAAACTTACACAACATTGTAAAGCAACTATACTCCAATAAAAATTAGTAAAAGTAAAGAAGTCCAACATATATATTATGGGAATATCTGAAGGAGAGGAAAGAAAGGGACAGAGAGAATATATGAAGAAATAAAACCTAAAAATTTCCCAATTTTTTGGAAATACATGAATCTACACATCCAGGAATTGCTATTACATCCATGCTGGAAGAGATCCATGCTGAAACACATTATAATTGTAGTGCTAATATCCAAAACAAGAGAGAATCTTGAAAGCAGTAAGAGAGAAGCTGTTTATCAAATGGCAGAGATTGACAGAGTGAATTTTTACAATTTATCTATTTGTTAGTTATTGGAGACCCACTTTAGATCCAAAGACACAAGTAAATACAATACAATTCAGAATATCCTTGTGAAATAATGGAAAGAGTATAGTTTTAGAAAACTCAGAACTACATGAAAAAAGTTAAAATTTATCTAGAATTTTATAAAGTTATAAATGTTAAGGGAGTAATATTTAGGTAGAAAAACAAAGAACACTTATTTTAATCTCTCAGGCAAAATATGTTTGTTCTATCTTTAGATCATCTCCCCTCCCCTGCACTCCACATATCCCCACATCCCAAACATCAGCAAAGCTCTCAGATTTATTTTCAAAATATATTCAGAATCTGACCACTTACCCACCTCTTTCTCTGCCACTACCTTAATCCAAGCCACAATCAGCTCACACCTATATTATCTAAATAGTCTGAGTAGCTCTTTAACTGGTTTCCCTATTTTTTTTTTTTTTTTTGCGGTATGCGGGCCTCTCACTGTTGTGGCCTCTCCTGTTGCGAAGCACAGGCTCTGGACGCGCAGGCTCAGTGGCCATGTCTCACGGGCCTAGCCGCTCCACGGCATGTGGGATCTTCCCAGACCGGGGCACGAACCCGTGACCGCTGCATCAGCAGGCGGGCTCTCAACCACTGTGCCACCAGGGAAGCCCTGGTCTCCCTATTTTTGTCCTTCTCTCATTCAATCCATTCTCACGTAGCAGCCAAAATTATTCTCTTAAAATTTCAGATACATTGCGTCACTTTCCTGTTCAAAAAAGTGGCCATTCATCACATTCAGATTGAACACCAACTCTTTTATAATAGACTACAATTATCTTTCTTATCTATTCCAGTTTATCCACACTGATCTTTTTAGTGTAGATATGCTTCTGCTTCTAAACAGTGGCACTTGTTTCCTCTACCTGTTTTGCTCCTTCTCAAAACATCAACTCCATTTGCCCTGTCAATTTCTCCAAGACTCTAAACAAAAGTTTCCTTCTTTGTATGTCTTCAGTAGCTACAATATAGAAAAATGTATTTCCTTTATATCCTCATTCATGGTTTTATTTATTTTTTTCTCCTTAGCCCTTATTATGGTCTATATATTACACGTTACTAACTAAATTTTTTTTCTATCCTCTCCACCTGGGATTTTACTGCTTTTGTCAACTGCTCTATATCTTTTTCAAGAACTATAGCTGGGATACATTATATGCTTAGTTATATTTTTGTTAAATGAATGGATGGTTGATGATTTATTTATTTATTTATTTATTTTTTATTTATTTGCGGTATGCGGGCCTCTCACTGTTGTGGGCTCTCCCGCTGCGGAGCACAGGCTCCAGATGCGCAGGCGCAGTGGCCATGGCTCACGGGCCTAGCCACTCCGCAGCATGTGGGATCTTCCCAGACCAGGGCATGAACCCGTGTCCCCTGCATCGGCAGGCGGACTCTCAACCACTGCGCCACCAGGGAAGCCCAATGATTGATGTTTTAATCCTAGAAACTATGGTAGTTTAAAGGGAGTGTGGTAGATACCACTGCTTTTTCTACTCAATTATCATTACTCCCTTTCTTCTTTGATTCTAGAATCTTGATTTTTTAAAATATGTTACACAGTGACGTGCTTCATGGTTACCTTTCCCAGTAACAAGAGATGAATATTGATTAATCTAAACAAATCAATAAATTACAGTCCCTTTGTCAGTAATCTGCTTAGACACAAAAATCTGACTTCCTAAATAATGAAACATAAAGGTAAGTCTTCCAGTGAGAAAGTTTTTTCCCCCTAGTGTCAAAAAGAGATAATACCTTCCTGTCTTTTGTTATCATATTGTGAGTATACAAGAGTAGAGGATGTGCAGCCAGCATGAAAGAAAGCCAGAGGAACTGTAGAAACACTGAAGCCCTGACAATATAGAAACACCAAGGAAGAAAACTATGGTACTTCATTGACTCTGAGCTACTTGTAGTGTGAAACAATAAGTTCTTTATTCACTCAGGCCATTATATTTGAAGTTTTTACTACTTACTCAAGCTATCATATGTAAATTTACCTGTAGTTTATAAAAATAGGTAAGTCAGGAGGAGATGGAAGCCCACATTCTCTTTGCCTTTGATTTTAACTTTATTTATGTATTTATTAATATATATTTTACTTCTTACTAAAGAGAATTTGAAACAACCTACCAAGATTTACATATTCAACACCACCGAGGGAAAGTTTTATGTATATAATAAAAACAGGCCAAGAGAAAAAAATAGTAAGAAAGCAAAAATAAAGCTTAATGTAAATGGTATCCCAAGAAGCACAACTGAATAACTAAAGGTAAGCTGCTATTAATTTCTGAATTCCTGAATAGTTATATCAGGAATAAACACACTAATTTATGAGAATTAAAACATTCATTGCAAAAAAATCTTTCTTAACAATTGTTCAGAGGAAGCACACATGTTGCTGGTACTGAGACCCATGTAAAACAACTTTGATTATTGTCCTAGTGGGCACCATCCTCAGCAACACACCTGGACAACTGAAAAATTTCTAATTATCTCTGCTGCCCAGTTCCACAAGACCACCTCATACAAACCCACTATTTTATCTTGGAATTTTTACTAGATCAATGTTCTGTTTTATTTCTTTGAGTCTACTTTTACCCTTTCTGATATGCATAATTAAATTCTATTACAGAGTGCCAAGATACTTCAGATTAAAATGTAAAAACATAGACATTGTGTCTACTCTAATAGAATTTACTGTTTAGATAGAGATGTACCTAAATATAAAGGCAAGGAGATTTCTGGTTTCATATATAGTATAGTAGCTTATGGAAGATGAACAATCTAGAAAAACAACAAAACCAAATTTTCTTGAAAAAAAAATTGAAAAAATTAAAGATCTTCCAAGGCAATCATAACTTGGAGGTATGATTTCAGAACAAAATGAACTACAGAGAGTTGAAAAAATAGTCATCAAGGCATTGTTTCCCCTTGGGGGCATTTGCCAATTAATGACACTGAACAAAGGCCAACAACCCAAGAATTTGTCGAGAATGTGAAAAGACAGCAGATTTTACTTTTATAAACTTACAATGCTGGAGTGACAAGAAAATTTTTAAAAATTAGGAGCTAAGATACCAGTGAGAAGAGAAGCTCAGAGACGTTATCCTTTCATTTAGTGGTTTGTCTACAATATATATGCAGGGTAAGAGGCAGTCTCACCATTCTGAGATAGAAATTGGAGCCAGTAGACAAAATTAAAATGACTCATACATTTAGTTGTGATCCTGAAGGACTACACCTTAAGAATGAATATAAATCCCAAGTAGATAAACCTTAAAAAAAAAACCAACACAACCTTGAATTAGTGCAATATGAACTTAACTATGTCCATCTGCAGGAGAATATGATGAAACTTTCCTGGAAAAAGACAACATCATCCAGAACATTTTATATTTTTCGTAGCAATGTCCAGTCTTAAAATATCCAGGATTAAGAAGGAAAAGAAAAATAATGAAAATGGAACAAAATATAACAGTTTTTGGAATTATTAGCAATTGATTTGAATACTAAATATTAATATGGCAAAATTATATTTATAGTAGTTATACTAGAAAACTGTGGTCTATATAAACAAAGTCAAATAGGAAATTTAGAATTGAGAAAAACTAGTTGAAATTGAGAATTTAATAAAGATTATAACAGCCAATTGAACAAGATAGAACAGATTAGTGAACTAGAGAAAGTCAGTAGAAAATATTTTAACTGGAACATAGAAAATGAATGTTTAGAAGAGGTAAGATAAAATGGAAGAGGAAAACATTCTAACATTGGTGTACTTGAAATCTCTTAGGGGAACAAAAGAGAAAATAATTCAGAAGCAATGTTTTTAAAAAATAAAAGATGTGATATAAATCTCAAATCTGTAGAAAGTGTGCCCATATCAATTAATCCACTGTTATAATCTACTGTTATATTCTTCCCTCTTTGTTCTAAAAACCCTTCATATCCATCCCCACACCTGTTCAGTTTTCTGCCAAAATACATTAGGAAATTCTTGCAATCATTTTAATTTATTTACTCCTGTGTTACAGGCATATCTAATACCCTAGAGCATGGTGATGTTTGACCATTAGTTATGTGTCTAGTGGCAACAGGGAGTGATTGTAGTTGGCCCTGAGTAAAATGAGCATCGGCATCCAAGGCACCTTCCACAAATGCAGCTATCACTGTGTTTTCAAACACAAAGGCTCAACTTTTCAGAAAACAGAGGACAAGCTACTTCTGCTCAAAAGAGTCTATAGTACATTATGATACTTACATCATCATTACTACCAAAACAGTCAAGTACAGCAGCCACATGAGCTCCCAAAGTACATGCTTTACTTGGTACTTCTTCACAATCAACCACAGGTGATACTTTGTGATTCCACTGCAGGCCAGGTCTCTAGCATTCAATTTCTCATTGACAAGGAGCTAGCATTGCATTTAAGCTCAAGTGCAAAACTAATACCAAAGTCCATCTTTAGGGACTTATCTTCTGGGACTGTTCCTGATACCAATTTTCTATCAGTCTGAATAAATTCAGGAAACATAATCCATACAATGATATGAAAAAAGGAAGTTCAATATAAAGAATGATTAAACAGTGATAAAAGTGATTGTGAGATATAAAAATCTTAGAGCTATGAGAACTGAGGGAAGACTACCTAGGGAAGGTCATACTTAGAAGTGTGTCCCCTTCCCAGGGCTAAGGTTTTGGTCTCTGTAGAGAAGACGTAGTTGCAGGCCACTGGATGGGAGAGAAGTTCACTGGCCTGTTTGGCCCAGAGCTCATCCACAGTTTCTGGTCAAGCAGGAAACAACCCTCCAGAGCACAAAAGGGGCATAGGTGAACCACAGCCAGTGGCCAGGCATACAGAGGGAGTATGAGCATCAGTGTGAGTAGAAGGCCTGGAATGTATAATGTCTGTGTCAAGAGGTCCATGGCATTGACAAGGCTACAGCATCAGGAAATCCTTGGACTACAAGACTCTGGGGCCTTAGGATAGATGAGCAGAGGGATATGGGGCTCTGAGGTGTGCATAAGTCCTGCAATACACAGTATCTTGTGTTGAAATAGCTGCAGTATGATGATCACCATTCTGAGTGAAGACTGAAATGGTGCCAAGAGATCACACATTCTATATGTGTAGCTGAGGCGGTTCTGACTCTCATGATGCAGACCAATTGTGCAACTTCTATGTAGGAGAACTTCTTTCCTGTCCTCTAGTGACCTCTACTGAGAAAGCTTAACATTGTTCTCACTATAAAGGAGAAATATTTAAAAGAATTATATCCATTAACACAGAGTGTGTATTAAAGCATAAATTTGGAGTTGAGAGGTGATAAATTGATTATTGTCATACAGATCAAAAAACTATATGTAGTTCTAATATTTAGAATTATTAGCACTAATATCCCTTGATATCAGTTGATTACTTTCTATAAAAACCTTTGAAGTTTGGATCTTTTTAAATTCCTGTTGAGTAATTTAATAATTATTAATTTTTTCCATAACATTTTTATTCATGTTGCCAGGTCATATATTTACACACTTTGGGGGGGTAAATTTCAGGCCATTAAATAGTAATATATATAATGCAATATGTTTATAATGAAACATAACTATTAATTCAGAGATAACTTATAAAATGTTAATTTTTAATATGTTCAAATATCTATTTTAATTTGATTGTGTAGTTCACATAAACATCTTTTTTTAATTTCCCTTTCTAAAAAGTTTGCAGTTCTAGATGTTTTTACAGTTTGGTTTTAACTCATTTTGTACAGCGGCTCAGTCAGCATGTGGTCACTAACACATCATGTGCCTTGTCATATAATGTGTGACTTAGTAAGAAGGAGAGGTAATTTCTCTCAGGGACTGAGGTGACTCAGGACATCAGGACAGTTGTCAGTTATTAAAAGTTTTGATGGTAAAATTTCCTTAATAAATGGATGTATGTGACCTGTTCTAAACTGTGATTAATCTTAAAGGAAACATACAATCAACTAACTTATTCTGACTGTGTGTGCACTCATTTTGAGTATAATAAAACCTTAAAAAAGTGCATATTATTTAACCTTTGAATGTTATTACTAATCTTGAATATTATTCCTGTTAAAATACTATGGACTTCTGAGAACTTGATATTTTATCCTATTTCTCATTCTTGGAGATTAAAATATTTTAGTTACTATATGTATAGTTTCAACATATTAAAAAAAATACTGAAAACCACATAAAAATCTCATCCATCCAAGTATCCAGAATTTTGGTCTCAAGTAAATTGAATTATTTTTCAGATTTATATTTTTGCTATAAAAACTTGAGAACATTCCAGATAAAGTTTGCAGATAGAAACTGAGCCACGTACATGTGTGTAAAACCTCAAAAATCACATCAATATTCTTATAATATACATTTTTGATAACTCATACACTTCAACTTTGATACACTGCACATTTTGAACATATTGCATTATACAGTATCCTATCAAATTTTTAACAATAGAATGAATCCCAGGCATGATCTGACTCAAACCTCTAATTTCATAGTTGTAAAAGCTAAGAAGTAAATAAAATTAAATTATGTCCAAGTTCTTAGCATTCATCTATTTATTTTATCAAACATTCAATGATCAACAGCATGTAAGATTATTCTTGATAGCCCTAATATCTCAGAAGGGAATATTTTGTTTATTCTCAGCAAAACTGGAAGCTAATATTTTAAAATGTACTATATTGTTTTTCCTTGCTGCCTTTCGAATTTTTGCTTCTCTCTCTATGGCCCAAGGGTACAAGAGCCTCATCTTGATCTCACTATTATAGGCCATTTTAAAATGGGGGTGATAGTGAGAATTGATAATAATACAAAAATTTACCTTCCAGTAATCTAAATTAGGATTAGTAAACTATGATTCTCACTAGTTACATTTATTGGAGATAACTGAAGAGGGATGGCTTTAATTAATGTTGCCAGAGTTTTTGCCCTATTTAAACCTGTGACCAAAATAGATTTTATCATAATCCCAAGACCACCTTTTGAATAACTTCCCCTCAAATAATACCCCACTTTCCAGTGACAGAAAAATAGTAAGTTATATATTACAACAGATATACCAGGTGACTCTGCCTCATTGCAGATAATAAGTATTATGTAAAGATAAACACCTCAAATTGTTCTCCAAAGAAAAAACTGGTGTTTTTTTTCAGGAGAAGTCAATAGAGATTTCAACAGAAGTACAGATAACCCTGCATTGTATCATTAATTTATAATGGAATGGAGTATTGACTATTCCTTCCATATTTATTCCTCAGAACCTGAAAGAGATAAGAGTTTTCTATTGTCAACATTGCTTTGCAAGCATGAATTTTTTTTTTAACATCTTTATTGGAGTATAATCACTTTACACTGTTGTGTTACTTTCTGCTTTATACCAAAGTGAAACAGCTATACATATACATATATCCCCATATCTCCTCCCTCTTGTGTCTCCCTCTCACCTTTCCTATACCACCACTCTAGGTGGTCACAAAGCACTGAGCTGATCTCCCTGTGCTATGTGGCTGCTTCCCACTAGCTACCTATTTTACATTTGGTAGTATAGATAAGTCCATGCCACTCTCTCATTTCGGCCCAGCTTAGCCTTCCCCCTCCCCATGTCCTCAAGTCCATTTTCAACAACTGTGTCTTTATTCCTGTCCTGTCCGTAGAATCTTCATAACCATTCTTTTTCTTAGATTCCATATATATGTGTTAACGTATGGTATTTGTTTTTCTCTTTCTGACTTACTTCACTCTGTATGACAGACTCTAGGTCCATCCACCACTACAAATAACTCAATTTCGGTTCTTTTTATGGCTGAGTAATATTCTATTGTATATATGTGCCACATCTTCTTAATCCATTCATCTGTCGATGAACACTTAGGTTGCTTCCAGGTCCTGGTTATTGTAAATAGTGCTGCAATGAACATTGTGGTGCATGTCTCTTTTTGAATTATGGTTTTCTCAGGGTATATACCCAGTAGTGGGATTGCTGGTCGTATGGTAGCTCTATTTTTAGTTTTTTAAGGACCCTAAATACTGTTCTCCAGAGTGGCTGCATCAATTTACATTCCCATCAACAGTGCAAAATGGTTCCCATTTCTCCACACCCTCTCCAACACTTATTGTTCGTAAATGTTTTGATGATGACCATTCTGACTCGTGTGAGGAGATACCTCATTGTAGTTTTGATTTTCATTTCTCTAATGATTAGTAATGTTGAGCATTCCTCCATGTGTTTCTTGGCAATCTGTACATCTTCTTTAGATAAGTGTCTATTTAGGACTTCTGCCCATTTTTGGATTGGGTTGTTTGTTTTTTTGATATTGAGCTGCATGAGTGGCTTATAAATCTTGGAAATTAATCCTATGTTAGTTGCTTTACTTGTAAATATTTTCTCTCACTCTGAGGGTTGCCTATTTGTCTTATGGTTTCCTTTGCTGTGCAAAAGCTTTTAAGTTTCATTAGGTTGATTAGTTTATTTTGTTTTTTATTTCCATTTCTCTAGGAGGTGGGTCAGAAAGAACCCTGCTGTGATTTATATCATAGAGTGTTCTGCCTATGTTTTCCTCTAAGAGTCCTATAGTTTCTGGCCTTATATTTATGTCTTTAAACCACTTTGATTTTATTTTTGTGTATGGTGTTAAGGAGTGTTCTAATTTCATTCTTTTACATGTAGCTGTCCAGTTTTCCCAGCAGCACTTATTGAAGAGGCTGTCTTTTCTCCATTGTTTATTCTTACCTCCTCTATCAAAAATATTGTGATGATATGTGTGTGGGTTTTTCTCTGGGATTTCTATCCTGTTCCATTGATCTACATTTCTGTTTTTGTGCCAGTAGCATACTGTCTTGATTACTGTAGCTTTGTGGTATAATCTGAAGTCAAGGAGCCTTATTCTTCCAGCTCCATTTTTCTTTTTATAAGATTGCTTTGGCTATTTGGGGTCTTTTGTGTTTCCATACAAATTGCGAAATTTTTGTTCTAGTTCTGTGAATAATGCCATTGGTAGTTTGATAGGGGTTGCATTGAGTATGTAGATTGCTTTGGGTAGTATAATCATTTTCACAATGTTGATTCTTCCAATCCAAGAACATGATATATCTCTCCATCTGTTTGTATCGTCTTGAATTTCTCATCAGTGTCTTATGTTTTTCTCCATACAGGTCTTTTGTCTCCTTAGGTAGGTTTATTCCTAGGTTTTTAATTCTTTTTGTTGCAATAGTAAATGGGAGTGTTTCCTTAATTTCTTTTTCAGATTTTTCATCATTAGTGTGTTTCTGTGCATTAATTTTATATCCTGCTACTTTGCCAAATTCATTGATTAGCTCTAGTAATTTTCTGGTAGCATCTTTAGGATTCTCTATTTATAGTGTCGTGTCATCAGGAAACAGTGACAGTTTTAGTTCTTTTCTGATTTTGATTCCTTTTATTTCCTTTTCTTCTCTGACTGCTGTGGCTAAAACTTCCAAAACTATGTTGAATAAGAGTCGTGAGAGTGGGCAACCTTGTCTTGTTACTGATCTTAGTGGAAATGCTTTCAGTTTTTCACCATTGAGGATGATGTTGGCTGTGGGCTTGTCATATATGGCCTTTATTATGTTGAGGAAAGTTCCCCCTATGCCTACTTTCTGCAGGGTTTTTATCATAAATGGGTGTTGAATTTTGTCGAAAGCTTTCTCTGCATCTATTGAGATGATCATATGTTTTTTCTCCTTCAATTTGTTAATATGGTTTATCACATTGATAGATTTGCGTATATTGAAGAATCCTTTCATTCCTGGAATAAAACCCACTTGATCATGGTGTATGATCCTTTTAATGTGTTGTTGGATTCTGTTTGCTAGTATTTTGTTGAGGATTTTTGCATCTATGTTCATCAGTGATATTGGCCTGTAGTTTTCTTTCTTTGTCACATCCTTGTCTGGTTTTGGTATCCAGGTGATGGTGGCCTCATAGAATGAGTTTGGAAGGGTTCCTCCCTCTGATATATTTTGGAAGATTTTGAGGATATGTGTTAACTCTTTTCTAAATGTGTGATTGAATTTGCCTGTGAAGCCATCTGGTCCCGGACTTTTGTTTCTTGGAAGATTTTAAATCACATTCTCAATTTCAGTACTTGTGACTGGTCTGTTTATATTTTCAACTTCTTCCTGGTTCAGTCTCGGAAGGTTGTGTTTCCCTAAGAATTTGTCCATTTCTTCCAGGTTGTCCATTTTATTGACATAAAGTTGCTTGTAGTAATCTCTCATGATCCTTTGTATTTCTGCAGTGTCAGTTGTTACTTCTCCTTTTTCATTTCTCATTCTATTGCTTTGAGTCTTCTCCTTTTTTTTCTTGATGAGTCTGGCTAATGATTTATCAATTTTGTTAATCTTCTCAAAGAACCAGCTTTCAGCTTTACCGATCTTTGCTATCATTTCCTTCATTTCTTTTTCATGTATTTCTAATCTGATCTTTATGATTTCTTTCCTTCTGCTTTGTGTTTTTTTTAGTTCTTCTTTCTCTAATTGCTTTAGGTGTAAGGTTAGGTTGTTTATTTGAGACGTTTCTTCTTTCTTGAGGTAGGATTGTATTGTTATAAACTTCCGTATGAGAACTGCTTTTGCTGCATCACATAAGTTTTGGGTCATTGTGTTTTCTTTGTCATTTCTTTCTAGCTACTTTTGATTTCCTCTTTGATTTCTTCAGTGATCTCTTGGTTATTAAGTAGTGTATAGTTTAACCTCCCAGTGTTTGTATTTTTTACATATTTTTTTCCTGTAATTGATATCTACTATCATAGTGTTGTGGTAGGAAAAGATACTTGTTATGAATTCAATTTTCTTAAATTTACCAAGGCTTGATTTGTGACCCAAGATATGATGTATCCTGGAAAATGTTCCACAAGCACTTGCAAAGAAAATGTATTCTGTAGTTTTGGGATGGAATGTCCTATAAATAACAATTAAGTCCATATTGTTTAATGTATCATTTAAAGCTTGTGTTTCCTTATTTATTTTCATTTTGGATGATCTGTCCATTGGTGAAAGTCAGGTGTTAAAGTCCCCTACTATGATTGTGTTACTGTCAATTTCCCCTTTTATTGCTGTTAGCATTTGCCTTATGTACTGAGGTGCTCCTATGTTGGGTGCATAAATATTTACAATTGTTATATCTTTTTCTTGGATCGACCCCTTGATCATTATGTAGTGTTCTTCTTTGTCTCTTGTAATAGTCTTTATTTTAAAGTCTACTTTGTCTGATATGAGAATTGCTACTCCAGCTTTCTTTTCATTTCCATTTTCATGGAATATCTTTTTCCATCCCCTCACTTTCAGTCTGTATGTGTACCTAGGTCTAAAGTGGGTCTCTTGTAGACAGCATACATATGTGTCTTGTTTTTGTATCCATTCAGCCAGTCTATATATTTTGGTTGGAGCATTTAATCCATTCACATTTAAGGTACTTATTGATATGTATGTTCCTATTACCATTTTCTTAATTGTTATGGGTTTATTATCATAGGTCTTTTCCTTCCCTGTTGTTTCCTGCTTAGAGAAGTTCCTTTATCATTTGTGGTAAAGCTGTCTTGGTGCTGTTGAATTCTCTACATTTTGTTTGTCAATACAGGTTTTAATTTCTCCATTGAATCTGAATGAGATCCTTTCTGGGTAGAGTAATCTTCATTGTAGTTTTTTCCCTTTCATCACTTAAAATATGTCCTGCCACTCTCTTCTGGCTTTCAGAGTTTCTGCTGAAAGATCAGCTGTTAACCATATGGGGATTACCTTGTATATTATTTGTTATTTTTCATTTGCTGCTTTTAATATTTTTCTTTGTATTTAATTTTTGATAGTTTGATTAATATGTGTCTTCACATGTTTCTCCTTGGATTTATTCTGAATAGGTTTCTCTGCACTTCCTGGACTTGATTGACTATTTCCTCTCCACTATTAGGGAAGTTTTCATCTGTAATCTCTTCAAATATTTTCTCAGTCCCTTTTTTTTTCTCTTTTTCTTCTGAGAACCTTATAATTCAAATGTTGGTGCATTTAACATTGTCCCAGAGGTCTCTGAGACTATCCTCAGTTCTTTTCATTCTTTTTTCTTTATTGTACTCTGTGGTAGTTATTTCCACTATTTTATCTTTCAGGTCACTTATCTGTTCTTCTGCCTTAGTTATTCTGCTATTGATTCCTTCTAGAGAATTTTTAATTGCACTTATTGTGTTGTTCATCACTGTTTGCTCTTTAGTTTTTCTACGTCCTTGTTAAATGTTTCTTGTATTTTCTCCATTCTATTTTCAAGGTTTTGGATCATCTTTGTTATCATTACTCTGAATTCTTTTTCAGATCCACTGCCTATTTCCTCTTCACTTTTTTGGTCTGGTGGTTTTTTTTCCCTTGCTCCTTCATCTGCTGAGTGTTTCTCTGTCTTCTCATTTTGCTTAACTTACTGTGTTTGGGTTCTCCTTTTCTCAGGCTGCACGTCTGTAGTTCCATTGTTTTTGGTGTCTGGCCCCAGCGGCTAAGGTTGGTTCAGTGAGTTGTGTAGGCTACCTTGTGGAGGGGACTAGTGCCTGTGTTCTGGTGGATGAGGCTGGATCTTGTGTTTCTGAGGACAAGACCAGGTCCAGTGGTGTGTTTGGGGTGTTTCTGACCTTAGTATGACTTTAGGTAGCCTCTCTGCTAATGGGTGGGCTTGTGTTCCTGTCTTGCTAGTTGTTTGGTATATGGTGTTCAGCACTGTAGCTTGCTGGTCTTTGAGTGGAGCTGGGTCTTAGCATTGAGATGGAGATCTCTGGCAGAGCTTTCACCACTTGATATTACATGAAGCCAAGAGACCTCTGGTGGACCAATGTCCTGAACTCGGCTCTTCCACCTCAGAGTCACAGGCCTGACACCTGGCCAGAGCACCATGACCCTGTCAGCCACATGGCTCAGAAGAAAATGGAGCAAAAATGAAAGAAAGAAAGAGAAAAATAATATAAAATAAAGTTATTAAAATAAAAAATAGAAAATAATTATTAAAAATAAAAAAAAGTAAAAAGAAATTTTAAAAAAGGAAAGACAGATCCCTGGGACAAATGGTAAAACCAAAGCTATACAGACAAAAATCACACAAGGAAGCATACACATACACACTCACAAAAAGAGAAAAATGAAAAAAAATATATATATATAAAAAGAAAACAAGACAGCAACCAAATCAATAAACCAGTCTACCAATGATAATAAACACTAAATACCAAACTAAGGTAAACATAAAACCAGAAACAAATTAGATGCAGAAAGAAAACCCCAAGTTTACAGTCACTCCCAAATCCACCGCCTCAATTTTGGGATGATTCCTTGTCTATTCAGGTATTCTTGAGATACAGGGTACATCAAGTTGATTGTAGAGATTTAATCCACTGCTACTGAGGCTGCTGGGAGAAATTTCCCTTTGTCTTCTTTGTTTGCATAGCTCCTGGGGTTCAGCTTTGGATTTGGCCCTGCCTCTGCATGTAGGTCACCTGAGGGCGTCTGTTCTTCTCTCAGACAGGATGGGGTTAAAGGAGCACCTGATTAGGGGGCTCTGACTTACTCAGGCTGGAGGGAGGGAGGTGTATGGAATGTAGTGCAAGCCTGCGGCAGCAGAGGTCAACATGACAATGCAACAGCCTGTGGAATGCCATGTGTTCTTGGGGGAAATTGTCCCTGGATCACGGGCCCCTGGTAGTGGCAGGCTGCACAGGCTCCCCAGAGGGGAGGTGTGGATAGTGACATGTGCTTGCACACAGGTTTCTTGGTGGCTGCAGTAGCAGCCTTAGCATTTCATGCCTGTCTCTGGTGTCCATGCTGATAGCCGTGGCTCACGCCTGTCTCTGGAGCTTTTTTACGCAGTGCTCTGAATCCCCTCTCCTCATGCACATGGAAACAATGGTCTCTTGCCTCTCAGGCAGGTCCAGAGTTTTTCCGGACTCCCTCCCAGCTAGCAGTGGTGCACTATCCCCCTTCAGGCTGCGTTCACACAGCCAACCCCAGTTCTCTCCCTGAGATCTGAACTCTGAACCCAAAGACTAAACTCCCAGCCCCGAACTGTCCCAGTAGGTGAGCAGACAAGCTTCTCATGCTGGTGAGTGCTGGTCGGCACCTATCCTCTGTGAGGAAATCTCTAGCTTTCCCCACTGCACCCCTGTTGCTGTGCTCTCCTCCGTGGCTTTGAAACTTCCCCCCCCACCCCCACCCTGGGCACCTGCCAACTCTGCCAGTGAATGGGCTTCCTACTGTGTGGAAACTTTTCCTCCTTCACAGCTCCCTCCCAGTGGTGCAGGTCCTGTTCCTATTATTTTATCTCTGTTTTTTCTTTTACTTTTGCCCTATCCAGGTACGTGGGGAGTTTTTGCGTTTTGGGAAGTCTGAGGTCTTCTGCCAGCATTCAGTAGGTGTTCTATAGGAGTTGTTCCACATGTAGATGTATTTATGATGTATTTGTGGGAAGGAAGGTGATCTCCACATACTACTCTTCTGCCATCTTGAACATCTCTCTCAGCATATATTTTAAATTTTCTTTCACAATTAACAGTATCACATGCAACTGGGAACAAAAGCTATAGGGAGCCATGTGCAGAGGTCTTACACCTAACATGTCAGACTAGAGTTCACAGTGCAGAACTGCCACACTGACACCTCAACTCCATGGACCCTGTGTGGAAGAACAGCTTGGGTCCCTTCAATTCAAAGTGGCTGCACCCAGCACCTCTGCAAGCATGATTTGACTTGTGCTTGACTTTTAAATGACAAATTTATTCCTAAAAAAAATGATAATTAATTCAGCAAAAGCAGTTCTAATAGGGAAGCTCATAGAGATATAGGCCTTCCTCAAGAAATAAGAAAAACCTCAAATAACCAACCTAATCTACTGTGGAAAATAATTATAAAAAGAAGAACAAATAAGTCCAAAGTTAGCAGAAGGAAGGAAAATGGTAAAATCATAGGAAATAAATACAATAGAGATCAAAACAGAGAAAAAAATCAGTGAAACCAAAGCTGTCTTTTCTGTTTCTAAAAGATTTTTTTTTAAATGATAATTTTTAGCCAGGTTCACAAAGAAGAAGAAAAGAAAGGAAACAGATAAAAAATAAGAAATGAAAGAGGAGAAATAATAAGTGATACCAGAGATTTAAAAAGAAAAGTTATAAGAGAATACTCTGAACAATTATATGCCAAGAAATTGGACAACCTAAAGGAAATGAACAAATTTCTAGAAATATACAGCCTGCCAAGAACGAATCAAAAAGAAGCAGACAAGTTGAACAGACCGATCACTAGAAGATAAGTTGAATTTGTAATTTAAAAAAACTCCCAGCAAACAAAAGTCCAAGACTGGATGGATAGCTTCACAGGGAAATTCTATCAAACATACAAAGAAAAATTAATACCTATCCTTCTCAAAATATTGTAAAAAATTGAAAAGGAAATAATGTTCCCAAATTCATTCAGTAAGGCCACTGTTATCCTGATACCAAAACCAAACAAAGGCACTACAAAAACAGAAAACTACAGGTCAATATAATTGATATATATAGATGCAAAAATGTTCAACAAAATATTAGCAAACTAAATCCAACAATATATAAAAAGGGTCACATCATAATCAAGTTGGATTTATTTCACTGTCACAAGGATGGTTCAACATTCACAAATCAATGTGAAACACCAAAATTAACAAAAGGATGGATAAAAAAAATCTCACGATCATATCAATATATGCAGAAAAAGCTTTTAACAAAATTCAACATTCATTCCTGATAATAACTCTCATCAAAGTGGATATAGAGGGAATATATCTCAACATAATAAAAGTCATTTATGACAAACCCACAGCCAACATTAGAATCAACAGTGGAAAGCTGAAATCTTTCCCACTAAACTCAGAAACAAGACAAGGAGGCTCACTCTCACCACTTCTATTTAACATAGAATTGGAAGTCCTAGCCACTGCAATCAGATAAGAGAAAGAAATAGACCGTATCCAAATTGGAAGGGAAGAAGTAAAACTGTCACTATTTGCAGATGACGCAATGTTTTGTACAGAGAACCCTAAAGTCTCCACCTAAAATTTAACAGAACTAATAAGTGTATTCAGCAATGTAGCAGGATACAAGATTAACATACAGAAATCTGTTGCATTTCTTTACAGTAACAATAAAATATCATAAGATAAAGTTAAAAAAATCCTTTTAAAATTGAATCAAAAAATAAAATATCTATTAATAAACCTGACCAAGGAGGTGAAAGGCATATGCTGGGAACTATAA
Organism: Monodon monoceros; assembly: GCF_005190385.1. Taxonomy (NCBI): domain Eukaryota; kingdom Metazoa; phylum Chordata; class Mammalia; order Artiodactyla; family Monodontidae; genus Monodon; species Monodon monoceros. Next base: position 977,782 of record NW_021697799.1, on the reverse strand, counting down.
AACATTGATAAAGGAAATTGAAGCTGATTCAAAGAAATGGAAAGATATCCCATGCTCTTGGTCTGGAAGAATTAATATTGCTAAAATAGCCTTATTACCCAAAGCAATCTACAGATTTAATGCAATCCCCAACGTACCTAGGACATGTTTCACAGAACTAGAACAAATGATCCTAAATTTCATATGGAACCACAAAAGACTCCTAATTGTCGGAATCTTGAGGAAAAAAGAACAAACCTGGAGGCAGAACTCTCCCAGACTTCCAACTATATCACAAAGCTACAGTAGGCAAAACAGCATGTTACTGGCACAAAGAGAAACAGAGATCAATGGAGCAGAATAGAAAGTCCAAAAATAAACCCACACACATGTGGTCAATTAATCTACAACAAAGGAGGCAAGAATATATGATGGAGAAAAGACAGCCTCTTAACAAGTTGTGCTGGGCAAACTGGACAGGCACATGTAAAACAAGGAGATCAGAACATTCCCTCATACCATATTTAAAAAAAAAAAAAAAGAAAAATGGCTTAAAGATCTAAATGTAAGAACAGAAACCATAAAACTTGTAGAAGAGCACATAGGCAGACACTTTTTGACATAAATCATAGCAATATTTTTTGGATCAGACTCATAAGGTAAAAGAAATAAAAGTGAAAATAAATACATGGAATGTAATTAAACTGAAAAGTTTTGGTACATCAAAATAAACCATCAATGAAATGAAAAGTTGATCTACTGAATGAGAGAAAATATTTGCAAATGATGTGACTGATAAGCAGTTAATATGCAAAATATACAATGGCTCATTCAATTCAATATCAGAAAATATAAAAAACAAATATCCTAATCAAAAATGGATAGGAGGCCCAAATAGACGTTTTTCTAAAGATGACATAAACATGGCTAACAGGCACATGAAAAGTTGCTCAACATTGTTAATCATCAGGGAAATGCAAATCAAAACTACAATGAGATATCACCTCACACCTGTCAGAATGGCTATCATCAAAAAGTCAATAAAAAAGGTTGGAGAGAGGGCTTCCCTGGTGGCACAGTGGTTAAGAATCCACCTGCAGATTCAGGGGACATGGGTTCAAACTCTGGTCCAGGAATATCCCACATGCCATGGAGCAACTAAGCCTGTGTGCCACAAACTACTGAGCCTATATTCTAGAGCCCATGAGCCACAACTACTGAGCCTGTACCACAACTACTGAAGCCTGAATGTCTAGAAGTCATGCTCCACAACAAGGGAAGCCACCACAATGAGAAGCCTGTGCACCACAACAAAGAGTAACCTCCACTCACTGCAACAAGAAAAAAGCCCGTGTGCAGCAATGAAGGCACAATGCAGCCAAAATAAATAAACAAATATAATAAAATAAAGTTATATTAAAAAAAAGATTGCTGAGAATGGAGAAATGCAACTCTAGCACATTGTTGGTGGGATTGTAAATTGGTGCAGCCACTATGGAAAACAGTACAGAGGTTCATCAAAAAACTAAAGAATAGAACTACCATATTATCTAGCAATTCCACTGCTGGGTATATATCCAAAGAAAATGAAAACACTAATTCAAAAAGATACATTTACTGCAACGCTCATAGCAGCACTATTTATTGTAGTCAAGACGTGGAAGTAACCCAGTGTTCATCAACAGACAATTGGATTAAGAAGATGTGGTATACACATTACTCAGCCATTAAAAAAGGATGAACATCTTCCATTTTCGGCAATGTGAATGGACCTAGAGAACTTATGCATAGTGAAATAAGTCAGACAAAGAAAGACAAATACTGTATGATATCACTAGGAGGAATCTAAAACAAGAATACAGAATGAATGTATAGGCAAAACAGAAATAGACTTACAGATATAGAAAACAAAATTGTGGTTACCAAAGGGAAGGGGCAAGGTACAAATTAGGGGTATGTGATTAACAGATACAAACTTCTTCATATAAAATAGATAAGCAACAAGGATATACTGTATAGCACAGGGAATTAGAGCCATTATCTTGTAATAACCTATAATGGAGTATAATCTACAAAAATACTGAATCAGTATGCTGTACACCTGAAACTAATATTGTATGTCAACTATATTTCAATAAAAATAAACAGGCAAAAAATGATATCTAAAATAATGTACACATGCACTTCAGTTTTTGCTCTAGCAAGGTTATTCATTTTATTATAGTTAACTAATGTTTCTTTCACCTTCTGAAATTATCTTTGGTAATATCAGATATATTGTAGAATTGTTGTAAAATTTAGTAAAACCCCTATCAAGATTATTTTATATGTCAGCTACAAAAATTCAGTGAATTTCAGATTTCATGTACAGAGACTAATTTTAAATGATCTTTTATTTTTTAGTACTCAATATTTTGGGTCTTGAATGTGGCCCCATTAAGTAAGGGACCTGGAGTCTTAAGATTCATTTGCTTCATGGTAAATCCAACTCTGAGAAAAATAAAGCAATTACAATAAGTAGTTAAGATAAAGTTCATCAAATATTCTGATAAAAGAAGTGGAGGATACTCTGAAGGATGCATTTAGCAAGGGACTTCTAATTTAGTGTGGTTGCATACTGGGTGGAAAGAAGACAGTCAAAGGAAAAGTAATGTTTCAGGTAAATGGAGAAGTCAAAGACAAAAAATAGAGATAAAATTCTTGTAGAGACAAAAACTGGACATGGACCTTATCCTTTGGGCATGGAATACACTCAAGGGGATTTTAGAGAGTTAAAAAAAATAGATTTTCATTTCCAATGCAAAGGAAGCTGTGTTTAAATCTAAAGATACATTTATTTTTTCACTAATTGTACAAATATCTGAAAATATGTGTCAGACAATGGGTTAGACATTGGGTGTAAAATTAAAAGCCTTCTGAATTCAAGAGAATAGAGCATGTCTTCATAGATGTGATCAAGATGGCAGAGGAGTAGAACATGGAGTTCATCTCCCCACAGATATATCAAAAATATATCTACATGTGGAAAAACTCTCACAGAACATCTAGTGAATGCTGGCAGAAGACCTCAGACTTCAAAAAGGGAAAGAAAATTTCCACATAGCTGTGTAGGGAAAAAGAAAAAAATAAAAAAGTAAAGAATTGGTATGGGATCTGTGCCACTGTGTGGGAGCTGTGAAAGAGGAAAGGTTTCCATACACTGGGAAGTCCCTTCACTGGCAGGGACAGAGGTGGAACTTTGTAGCCTCAGATGAGAGTGCAGAAACAGGTGTGTGGAGGGCAAAGTGGAGAGAGACCTGCACAGAGGGTCAGAGCTGAACAGCACTTCCCAGCCTGAGATGCTTGTCTGTTCACCCTCTGGGGCAGGTGGGGGTTGGGTATTGAGGCTTGGGCTTTGGAGGTCAGACCATGAGGAGAAGTCTGGGGTTGGCTGTATGAAGACAGCCTGAGGGGGCTAGGGTGTAGCACACCACAACTAAGGAGTCCAGAAATAAATTTGGGCCCACCAGAGAGGCAAAGGATAATTGTTGTGGGACACGTGAGGAAAGGAGCAGGTCCGCCATAGGGGATTTTTCTCTATGCACTCACATGTGGCAGGGCACCATCTACACTAGCTCCAGGAGCAGGCATAAGCTGCGGCTGCCATCTTGGACTCCAGAGGTTGGCACTGACCACAGACACTGCCACCATCAAGGGTCCTGTGAGCAGGTGCAGGTCACTGTTCCCAAATTCCCAGGAGCCAGCATTGCCCACCACTGCCAAGGGTCCTGTAATCTGGGACCAACTTTGTTGGGAGAGCACATGGCCCCCTGCCACTGCCAAAGGCCCTACCATCCTGTGCCAAGCAATGCCCCCACCTCCCTTGCTGCATGCAACCCACTGCCACAGCTGCCTAGGGTTCCACAGCCCAGGGCTAACTTCCCTGTGGGTGTGCAGCATGCCGCCACCAATGAAGAGTGGCCTGAAACCAGGAGCCACCGACAGCCACCCCTTTCCTGGAATCCTGTGCAAGCCATGCACCTGTGCACCTGCACAACCCCTAGCAAGGCAATAACAGCCAGCACAACCTGGTGAAAGAGATGACAAGCATCCCAACCAAAAACAGCCCTCATGCCAAAAAATTATTAAACCCACACAGGCTACACAAGGATGCTCCAGCTTATAAATAGCCCTCCTAGACTACAGTAGGTAATTGTTTCTCCTAAATTCACAGATTAAGAGAAATACAAGCAAAATAATGAAGCAGAGGAACCACTCAGTTAAAAGTCCAAGAAAATTCCCCTGAAGGAACAAACAATGAAACAGACCTCTTCACTGAGTTTAAAAAGGAGGTAATGAAAATACTGAAGGAATTAAGAAAGACTATCAACAGAAATGAAGATTACTGTAAAAAGGAACTAGAAACTATAAGGAGGAGCCACGACAAATTAGAAAATTCATTTGCCTAGATGAAAGCTGAGCTCAAGGTAATGGATAGCCGAATGAATGATGCAGAAGAAAGAATAAGTGATCTGGAAGACAGACTAATGGAAATTACCCAATCAAAACAGCAGACAAAAAGCCAAATGAAAAGTAATGAAAGCAATATAAAAGACCTATGGGATAATATAAAGCAGGCCAATCTACACATAATAGGGATTCCAAAAGGAGAAGAAAGAGTAAAGGAGATTGAAAATGTATTTGAAAACACTGTGGCAGAAAATTTCCCAAACCTAAAGAAGGAAACAGATATCTAGATACAGGGAGCACAGAGGATCCCAAACAAGATGAACCCAAACAGACCTACACCAAGACATATTATAATAAAAATGACAAAATTAAAGAGTGGAGTGGATTCTAAAGGCAACAAGGGAAAAGCAAAGAGTTCTTTACAAGCGAACCCCCCCCCATAAGGTTATCAGCTGATTTCTCTACAGAAACACTGCAGGCCAGAAGGGAGTGGCAAAACATACTCAAAGTCTTGAAGGAGAAAAATCTGCAACCTAGAATATTCTACTCAGAAAGATTATCATTTAGAATAGGAGGAGAAATAAAGAATTTCTAAGACAAGCAAAAACTAAAAGAATACAGCAATACTAAACCTATCCTAAAAGAAATATTGAAAGGTCATCTCCACCTAGAAGGAAACAAGAAGAAATAGGAAGGAGGAAATCATAATTGGAAAGTAAAACACTTAAATTATTCAGTATACAGATCAAAAGGGAAAAAAGCTATTTGTGGAGACAATGATAAACAGAAGGAACAACAAAAGGATAAACTCGCAGATGTAAAAAGGGACAACAAAATCATAAAACGTGGGGAAGGAGAATAAGAAAATACAGATTCTTTTCCATTTCTTTTTCTTTCTTTCTTTCTTTCTTTTTTTTTTTTTTTTTTAGAATGTGTTTTATCCTAAATATCAGTCTAAAGCAAGCAGATAGAGGAAGGGGTTAACATACTTGAAAAACAGGATAACCACAAATCAAAAACATACAATAGATTCACAAAAACCTAAAGAAGAGAACACAAGCATAAAATAAAAGGAAATCATCAAGCCACAAAAAGAAAAAAAAATCAACTGGGAAACAAGGTTCGAAATGACAACAAATACATATGTATCAATAATTACCTTAAATGTCAATGAAATGAATGCTCCAATCAAAAGGCACAGAGTGGCAGAATGGCTAAAAAAAAAAAAAGAGCCTACAATATGCTGCCTACAAGAGCACTTGTAACACAAAGGGCACATTTTAACACAAAGGGCACACATAAACTGAAAGTGAGGGGATGGAAAAAGATATTTCATGCAATGGAAATGCAAGAAAGCAGGATAATCATATCAGACAAAATGGACTTTAAAGCAAAGGCTATAAAGAAAGACAAAGAAGGACACTATATAATGATAAAAGGATCAATACAAGAAGAGAATCTTACTCTCATCAACATATATGCACCTAATATAGGAGCACCCAAATACATAAAACAAATATTAAAAGACATAAAGGGAAAAATGGATAGGAATACAATAAAAATAGGAGACTTTAACATCACACTCACATCAATGGACAGATCGTCCAGACAGAGAATCAATAAGGCAACAGAGGTCCTACATTATATAATAGAAGAGATAGACTTAAATGATATTTTCATGACACTGCATCCAAAAAGCACAGAATATGCATTCTTTTCCAGTGCACAACAAACATTCTCTAGGATTGACCACATCCTAGGACACAAAACTGACCTCAACAAATTTAAAGTATAGAAATTATTTCAAGAATTTCTCTGACCACAATGGCATGAAACTAGAAGTCAACCACAGGAAAAGAAATGGGAAAAAAGAAAGATTACATGTAGAATAAATAACATGCTATTAAAAAACCAATGGGTCAATGAGGAAACCAAAAAGGAAATTTAAAAATACATTGAGACAAATGACAATGAAAACACAACCATACAAAATCTGTAGGACACAGCAAAAAGCAGTTTTTAGAGGGAAATTTATAGTGATACAGACCTTCATCAAAACACAAGAAAAATCTCAAGTAATGTAACCTACCACCTAAAAGAATTAGAAAAAGAACAAACAAAACCTAAATTCAGCAGAAGGAAGGAAATAATAAAGAACAGTGAGAACATAAATAAAATAGAGATTTAAAAAAAAACAGGGACTTCCTTGGCAGTCCAGTGGTTAAGACTTCACCTTCCAATGCAGGGGGTGTGGGTTCAACCCCTGGTTGGGGAGCTAAGCTCCCACATGCCTCGTGGCCCAAAACAAACAAACAAAAAACATAAAACAGAAGCAAAATTGCAACAAATTCAATAAAGACTTTAAAAACCACCCACATCAAAACAATCTTAAAAAAAATTTAAAAATTATAGTAAAAATCAACAAAACCAAGAGTTGGTTCTTTGAAATGGTAAACAAAATTGACAAACCTTTGGCCAGACTCACCACGTAGAAAAGAGAGAGAAACAAAAAAAAAAAAAAAAGAAATGAAAAGAGAAATCTTAACTAACACTGCAGAAATATGAAAAACCATAAGAGAATACTACAAAGAGTTATATGCCAACAAATTTGACAACCTAGAAGAAATGGACAACTTTCTAGAAACACAGCCACGAAAATTGAATCAAGAAGAAATAGATAATTTGAACAGACCAATCACTAGAAGTGAAATAGAATCTATGAAACAAACAAACAAAAACATCCTAAAAACAAATGTCCAGGACCAGATGGCTTCACAGGTGAATTCTACTAAGCATGGAAAGAAGAACTTATATCAATTCTTCTCAAACTTTTCCAAAAGATTGAAAAGAAGAAAACACTCCCAAAGACATTCTATGAAGCCACCATCATCCTTATACCAAAACCAGACAAAGACACCACCAAACAAGAAAATTACAGAGCAATACCTTTGATGAATATAGATGCAAAAATTCTCAACAAAATATTAGCAAACTGAATCCAACAACATATAAAAAAGATCATATGCCACAACCCAGAGGGATTCATCCCAGGTTCATAAGGATGGTTCAACATGCACAAATTAATGAATGTAATACACCACATTAAAAAAAGAAAAGTTAAAAACCACATGATCATATCAATAGATGCAGAGAAAACATCTGAAAAATTTCAACATCCAATCATAATAAAAACTCTTACCAAAGTGGGAAGAGAGGGAACATACCTCAACATAATAAAAACCATTTATGACAAACCCACAGCCAATAGAATACTCAATGATGAAAAACTGAAAGCCTTCCACTAAAATCTGGAACAAGACAAGGATGCTCACTCTCACTGCTTCTCTTCAACATAGTATTGGAATTCCTAGCCATATCAATCAGACAAGAAAAAGAAATAAAATATATCATAATTGGAAGGGAAGAGGTAAAATTGTCACTATATGCAGATGACATGATACTATATACAGAAAACCCTAAGGACTCCACATAAAATTTACTAGATCTGATAAGCGAATTCAGCAAAGTAGCAGGATAGAAGATTAACATTCAGAAATCAGTTACATTTGTTTACACTGACAATGAAGTACCAGAAAGGGAATGTAAAAAAACAATACCTTTTAAATCACCTCCCCCACAAGAAAAATCCTAGGAATAAACCTGACCAAGGAAATATAAAACATTAATAATGCAAATAAAAGAGGATTTAAAGAAATGGAAAGATATCCCATGCTCTTGGATAGAAAGAATTAATATTGTTAAAATGGGAATACTACCCAAAGCCATCTATGGATTTAATGTGATCCCTATCAAATTATTCTTGACATTTTTCACAGAAAAGAAGAAAAATTATTCTTCACAATTTTCACTAGAACAAGTAATCCAAAAATTTATATGAAACATTAGAAAACACAGAATTGCTAGATCAACCCTGAGGAAAAAAATCAAAGTAGGAAACATAACTCTCCCAGACTTCAGACAATACTAAAAAGCTACAGTAATCAAGCAATATAGTATTGGTATAAAAATAGGCATGAGTCAATGGAAGAGAATAGAGAGCCCAGAAATAAACTCACACACCTATGGTGAATTACTCTTCAACAAATGAGGGAAGAATATAGAATGGGAAAAAGTCTCTTCAGCACGTGGTGCTGGGAAAGTTGGACAGCTGCATATACATCAATGAAGTTAGAACACACCCTCACACCATGCACAAAAATAAACTCAAAATGGCTTAAAACTTAAACATAAGACATGACACCATAAACTCCTAGAAGAGAGCATAGGCCAAGCATTCTTTGATATAAATTCTATAATGTTTTCTTAGGTCAGTCTCCCAAGGCAATAGAAATAAAAACAAAATTAAACAAATGGGAGCTAAGCAAACTTGCAAGCTTTTGCACAGCGATGGAAACCATTTAAAAAACCCCACAAAGACAACATACAGAATGGGAGAAAATATTTGCAAATGATGTGACAGACAAGGGTTTAATCTCCAAAATATACAAACTGCTCATACAACTCAACAACAACAAAAACAAGCAACCCTATTGAAAAATTGGCAGAAGACTTTAAGAGACATTTCTCCAAAGAAGACATACAGATGGCTAGTAGGCACATGAAAAGATGCTCAATGTAACTAATTATTGGAGAAATGCACATCAAAACTACAATGAAACACCACCTCACACAGGTCAGAATGGCCATCATTAAAAAGTCTACAAATAACAAATGCTAGAGAGGATGTGGAGTAAAGGGAACCCTCCAGCACTGTTGGTGGGACTGTAAGTTGGTACAGCCACTATGGAAAACAGTGTGGAGATGCCTCAGAAAACTAAAAATAACATCACCATATTATCCAGCAATCCCACTCCTGGGAATATACCCAGACAAAACTATAATTCAAAAAGATACATGTGCTCCTTTGTTCATAGTAACACTATTCACAGTAGCCAAAACATGGAAACAACTTAAATGTCCATCAACAGAAGAATGGATAAAGAAAATGTGGTACATATATATAATGAAGTACTACTGAGCCATAAAAAAGAACAAAATAATGCGATTTGCAGCAATATTGATGCAACTAGAGATTATCATACTAAGTGAAGTAAGTCATAAAAAAAAAAGACAAATACCATATGCTATCACTTATATGTGGAATCTAAAATATGGCACAAATGAACCTATCTACAAAACAGAAACAGACTCATAGACATAGAGAACAAACCTGTGGTTGCCAAGGGGGAGGGTGGAGGGAAAGTGATTAAATGGGAGTTTGGGGTTGGTAGATGCAAACTATTTCATTTAGAATGGACAAACAATAAATTCCTAATGTATAGAACAGGGAAATATATTGAATATCCTGTGATAAACCATAATGGAAAAGAATATGTAAAAAAATGTAAATATGTGTATAACTGAGTCACTTTGCTGTACAGCAGAGTTTGATGCAACATTGTAAATTAACTATGCTTCAATAAAAAATTATTTAAATTTTAAAATGATGTGATATATATATATGTGTGTGTGTGTGTGTATATATATATATATATATATATATATATATATATATAAAATGGAATACTTCTCAGCCATAAAAACGAATGAAATAATACCCTTTACAGCCACATGGATGGACCTAGACAATATCATACTAAGTGAAGTAAGTCAGCAAGAGAAACACATTTATATGTGGATTCTAAAGTATGACACAAATGAACATATCTACAAAATAGAAACAGACCCACAGACATAGAGAACACACTTGTGGTTACAAGGGGGAGGAAGAGTGAAGGAAGTTGGGGACTAGCAGGTGCAAACTATTATATATATAGAATGGATAAATAACAATGTCCTACTGTATAGTACAGGGAATTATATTCAATATCCTGTAATGAGCCCTAAGGGAAAAGAACATGAAAATATATATGTATTTTTAACTCAATCACTTTGCTGTACAACAGAAATTAACACAACATGATAAATCAACTATACTTCAATAAAATAAATTTTTAAAAAAGGGAATAGAGCATGTCTTTTTATTTTGGGGAATTGTGAAATTCTTCACTAAGAAAATGAATAGAATAGACTATATTCCCCAGATAAATACCTCCCCTTTAAACACAAGCATTGTATTAATATGAACACATAACAAATTTAATACACAAACATTAATATCAATATATGAAAACTGTTAGCACCTGGTACCTGTATGCAGTGGGTATCAAAAGAGAAGTGAACTATTTCATCATTAGATTCAATCAAATGATTGCAAGTCAACTTACATCATTTCCTTTCCTTTCTATGGACAACTAACCATAGCTGAAGGAACATTAGGAATAACTTACTATATCCTCTTCCCCACTTGTTTTCAGGTTAGAATTTTCCATGAAAGGCACTTGCTTGAGATTATAAAATATGGAGTAAAAGGAGATGTTACCCTGTTGGAGAGTTGTACATATATTAGATGTATAGTATCTTTTTCTTCTGGCTGATTTTAAATGTTTTTCTTTATTTCTTGTTTTTAGTAATTTATCACGCCTCTTGATGAATTCTCTTTGTGTTCATTCTGCTTGAGATTTGTTATGATCCTTACATATGTGGGTTGATATTTTTATTATATCTGAAAAATTTTATAGCCATTATTACTTGAAATATTTTATATTATCATCTATTCCTTCTGGGAGTCCAATATTTCTGTGCTTCATTATAGTCAGATTATTTAAGTTAACCAACCTTTCTTTATTTATTGTTTAAACTGCTATTAGTTATATCCAGTGCTTATTTTTAAATTTCAGATATTTATTTATCCCATTCTAGAGATTCTATTTTGTTCTCTTATATTTTTTCATTTTCTTCTGTATTGTCTCCTTATGTGTGTCTGTATCTAAGTATTTTAATATATTCATAACAACTGTTTTAAAATTTTACCTTCTGAGTTTAACAACTTGCTCATGTATGCCTTTATGTCAACGTTTATCTACTGCTTACAGATCATTTTTTCTTGTTTCTTTATGTCCAGTAATTTTAGACTGGATGTGGACATTGTGAATGTTATGTTTTTGAATGTCTTTTTTTTTTTTTGTATACCTTTAAAGGGTGTTAGAGTTTATTTAAACAGGCAGTTTTTGTAGATAGTCTTGAGTGTATGGGCTTATTTTTTTATGCTTTTTTAGCATAAATGTAGCAAAACCTATAATAATCAATGGCTTGTTTCACCCATTATCTTATAACTTAAGGTGTGGTCATTCCAGGATCTCAACTAATTTCCTTGGCTGTTCAGTGAAGTCTCTCCACACTTGCTAGTTAGTACTCATATATTAGCTCTATGTGAACTGTAATAGTTATTCAACTTATGGCTCCTCAATAGTTGTTCTTTCCCTGGTGATTTTTTCTTTGCCCATCGTCCTGGCATGTCTAAATTATTAATCAGCAAGGAATTTAAGACCCATAGGCAGATTTTTTTTTTTTTTTTTGCGTTATGCGGGCCTCTCACTGTTGCGGCCTCTCCCGTTGTGGAGCACAGGCTCCGGATGTGCAGGCTCAGTGGCCATGGCTCACGGGCCCAGCCACTCCACGGCACGTGTGATCCTCCCAGATCGGGGCACGAACCCGTGTTCCCTGCATTGCCAGGCGGACTCTCAACCACTGCACCGCCAGGAAAGCCCCCATAGGCAGATTTTTGGAGCTCTTTTCTCTGCATATATATCTTAATGTTACTCAGTCCTACAAATTCCAGTTACTCCAACTCTATGAAAGCTAATATTTTTTCCTCTAGTCAGCAAGACCACTGTGCTTTGCTCCTGGGGCCTTCCTGTACCATGGTCTAGAAAACGTCTCCAATTAAAAAGCTATAGTAATAGTAGGGCTCATCTAATTTGTTTCATTCTTTTACAGCCCTGAACTGCCTGTTGTTCAACAAATGAAAATTATTGTTTTATATATTTTGTTCAGATTTGTAAATCTAGGATTGCATTTTTAAATGATTACAGTTGTGTATAAAATATTCAGTGGGAAAACCAAATAGAATTAAGAATGACTTATGTGTTTTGCTTGACAGCTGGGTTCACTTTAAATACCATTCATTGAGGTAAGATTAAAAAAAACAAAAACAAAACAGAAGAAAAGGCAAAACAAGAGGAGAAGCGAGGGTGGATATGGGAAAGATAGCATTTTTTTTTTTGTGGTATGCAGGCCTCTCACTGTTGTGGCCTCTCCCGTTGCAGAGCACAGGTTCTGGATGCGCAGGCCCCAGTGACCATGGTTTACGGGGCCAACCGCTCTGCGGCATGTGGGATCTTCCCGGACCAGGGCACGAACCCATGTCCCCTGCATTGGCAGGTGGACTCTCAACCACTGCGCCACCAGGGAAGCCCAGCATTTTGCTTTTTGATCTGTTGATTTTGAGGTGATTAAAAGGGAGTCAATTGGATATAAACTGTAGTAAGTTGAAGTTTAATAAAGAGGTCAAAGTGAAAGAAACAGATACTAAATAAATCATCAAATATTATATTCAGTGACAGAGAAGAAAATAAATTGAATGTTAAATGGTTTTATGGCTGTTACTTGTTCTGCCTTCCTTCGGTATACATATGAGACTTGTTCCAAGATGCCTGCAAGGGACTGGCTCAAAAACCTACAGATGCTCAAGTCCCTTATATAAAATGATATAGTATTTGCATGTACCCTAAACACATCCTCCCATATACTTTAAATCATCTCTAGATTATTTATGTTACCTAGCTCATTATAAATGCTATGTAAGTCACCGGCATGTGGCAAATTCAAGTTTTTCATTTTGGAACTTTGAGGTTTTTTTTTTTTTTTAATATTTTCAATCCACGGTTGGTTGAGTCTATGAAAATATGCAAATATGCAATTATGAACTGCCAACTGTACTAGCATCTTACAATGCTATTTCAAGAATGAAATTTCAGAGATCAAGGGGGTCATTTTTTTTTAATTGAAGTTACATGTTATCTACTGTTTTCTTAAACAAATGTCATGATAAACTGAGTTACCCAAAAGAAAAGCCAGTCAAATTATTTAAAAAATACATTATTCTTCAAAAGTGATATAATTCCAAGAAAATTTGTGTGCTCCTGACAATTTTTCATGTGCAGTATTTAAAGAAAATTGCCTATGAATAACCATATATTTTATTAAATCAACATACTTACTGAGGTCCTATTATGTGGCAGGCAGTGTTCCTAAAAGCCAAAGGTACAGTGATAAGCCAGAGCCAAAACTGTTACTCTCATCCTATTGGGATATGCAGAAATCAACAACAACAAAAATATGTTTAACATGTAAGGTAATTATAAATGCCATGAAAAATAAACAAGTGAGGTAAGGTAATGGAGAGTTCTGTGAAGTAGTATTCTGATACTGTGCTTAAGGAAGGTCTCAATAGAGAAGTGGTGCTAGACCTCAATTTAAGGAAAGAATAAGCATGCAATGACCCTAAAACAAGAACTAGCTTTGTATGTTCAAAACATGCAAGAATATCAGAATTGCTGGAAAGGTTGAAGTGTGTAGATAGTGTGGTGAGTGATGAGTAGTTCACAGAAATGGGAAGATCTTTATTATGTACCACCTCTATTTTTACAGGGAAGGCATTGTGGGTTTTATTCTTAGTGCAAAGGGAAGCAACCATTGGGGGTGTGTGGCTAAGAAGTGATGCAATCTGATTATTCTTTTCATACTATTATTTGAGGAGTAAATTGTACTGTAAAAACAATAAAGAAAGATTACAAGTTAGAAGGTGACTTGGTGAGAAGAATGATATATTTTAAAAAGAGAAATATTTGACCAGAATCCTAAATGAAGCAAGAAAGTGAATCATATGGAAATCTCTGGGAGGGATATTCTTGACAGTTGCCTCTGAGGAATAGAAATAAGTCCAGTTTGGCCTGAGTAGAGAGCCTAATGGAAAAAATGAAAGGTAATAATTTTGGAGAAGATATGAGGAATATCATGTAGTGCCTTTTAGCCCATGGTTAAGTGATTAAGATTTCTTTCTTTTTTTTTTTTTTTTTTTTTTTTTTT